>NC_052500.1:67611083-67645288 GCF_016617805.1 Bactrocera tryoni | reverse complement strand
AGACACCACTTCAACTCGAGTGCGCATGTGCCAGCGGCGCATTTGTCCACCATATAATTGATGTCACCAGCATAATGTGCAGACTTGACGGCACGACACGCACAACCGTTACAACGATTTATGCACACCTAGGTGTTGGCCTAACCAATTTACAAAATATACATTTGTTTATATGGACGTGCAGCGACAGGGCGGTGATTGATGATCGCACACGAAGATGTGCAGCACAAGTCACAGTGCGCGCCCCACAAAACCCATACACATACATATATTTTACTCGCAATTCAACAATTTATGCCAACAACATATTGAAAATTTTTAAATGAAAACCAACAATAAAAACAAATTAACAACAGATGATTTGTTTTACACTTTGGCTGGAAAGTGTTGGTTTGCTAATTTTGAAACGACGAGGCGTTTTTCACTGTACGTGCTCACCAGCACGCACTCATACACACATACGGATATATGCACGTATCTTTTATTTGTCACATAAAGTTTAAGCGGACGTCGCGCAAGTTGTGGGCGTGTGCATGTTGTGTGTGGCTGTGTTCGCAAGTGGGCGGACGTATGGCTGCTTGGCATGGGTTTGGTTGGGACTCGTACACATGGATATACAAATTTGCATGCATATATACATACGTACATTAACCGTTAATTGTATACATACATACGTATATACACTTGAGCGCAGCTTGCGCTCATCAATCTCGCTGACAACAATGAAGCGCAGCGAAACTGTCAAATAAATTAAAAAAAGCGTAAACTTTTTCATGCGTGTGTATATGTATTTATGTCACAAAGGCGGGTAAGTTTAAACGATATGTAGTCATAATTTGTTGAAAAAAAAAAACGCAAATGCGCAAGAAAATTTATATAGTAAAAAAAATTTACGTGACAAAAACACAATGCTACAGCATAAAAGGTAATTGGAGTTTTTGCCAGACAGCCGCAGACATTTCGGTGCCAGGTGGTATCGGCACAACTCTTTAACAACTGCAAATGTGTGTAGGTTTGTCGCTTAAGTCTTTGGTGAAGATAGCTTAATATCAATTTGGGTTAATATGTACTATTGATGCTTTGTTGTTGTAAGCAATATTATACAAATATACAAGAGAGTATAAAACAATGCAAAGAGCTTATTAGTCAAAATATTTTAAACACTATTTCAATTTTTTCCATATTGCTTTGAGTGTAAATCTGACGCTTAAGGTGTTATATAGAGTTATAAGGCCGGAATAGCGAATTTTATAGATTTTTTTCTGAGAAAACCTTTAAATTTATTGTTTCAAAAATTTGTAGACGTATTATGGTATATTTAAGGGAGTATTCTCAAGTAATCATTTCGAAAAATCCATTTTTTTTTTATATTTTGATAGTAAAACCTATTGAAAACATGCTGTGAAAAATCATAGTCGCCGACGTGTCGTAAGCGACTGTATACCAGGTGCCATTACAAGTCTGCAGCTGTTACGTTTCTAAACGCATTTTTCTCGAATCATCATTTTCTAAAACTGTCATGGTCCCAAAAAAAAAAAAGTATTCAACCGATTGCTTTAAACTGTACATGTGTTCTCCTCTCATTTATAGTTATCGTCCCTACCAGAATTGTTTATTTTCGAAAATATTTGCATATTTTTTTAAACGACTTTTAGCGAAAAAAGCAAGATTTTCGTGACTTTTTTTTGAAGTTGATTTTTTTTTGAATTGATTATATTTGGTAGGGTGATAGCCGCAGAACTACTGAATAATAATCCGTTCGATTTTTTTTTTTCAGACAACATGAACAGCCGCTATCATCATGACCAGTGAACTACTTTTTTTTGTTGGGGACTACTTTGATTTAAAAAAAAATATATATTAAAAATGTAAAAAACGAAAAAAAAAATTTTGTGTACATTACCAAATACAAATAAAAATATATTAAAAAATTAAAATGATTGAATTTTGTTGTCGCATAAAATAAATTTTCCTAAAAAGTGGTAAAATGTATGCGTTCACATAAGAGTACCCCCTTAACTGTATTTTAAAACTTAGTATCAGTAAAAACATTTATTTGGAAAGGAACTACTGCTGAACTCCGCGAGGTCCTTTAAAAAAGAACGTTTTGCGGTAACCACTATATGTATCGCTGTGCTGGATGTTCTGAAATTAAAAGACCAAACAGGATACATTAAAGTAATATTAAATCTAGTAAAGAAAATTTAAGGAAAAACTAAATAATAAAATTAATTTTTTTGACAAAATTTATAAAAAACGGGTTTTGACCAAAATTTCGGCCTGAAATTGTTAAAAGAAATCATCGGAAAGTTCGTTTAATTACTAAAAATATATTTAAGAATCACGGGTAATAATGGCCACCGACTTTGAAAACACCAGAGCAAAGCTCGTTTAAAGTTTAGAATGCACTTTACATTCACTATGAAACGCCTTTACAAATTGGCGCAGAACTTCGAAAATATTCACCGGAACGGCATAAAATTTTCTGTGTTTATTCTTAGATATATGTACATTAAGAAAATAAAAAAAAAATTGTGTTTTTTTATTCTTTCAGTATATGTATGACCCTTTAAGGCTTTGCTAAAAATACATAGCTCAATATCGATTTTGATTACTAATATAACATTATTGTTGTTATAAGAAACAGTAAAAAAATGTAAAATAACTAAAGAGTTCATTAAGTCTTTTTTACCCAATGTTCCCATTTGTGAACTAACTACTCAGATGAAATAAAATATATGTATATATGACTTCTGAAAACCGAAATTTTTGCGTTTGTCTCTATATTTTGAACCAGACTAACAGAAAATGGGAAAAAATTGCATAAAAAAAGTTGGGACCTAATGGGTTAATAAAAATGTAAAAATATATATACAAAAAAATTTTCTTCCATATAATCTTACTACGTTCAAGTTTGTCGCTTAAGTCTAAAGAAACCTGTCGAAATTCCATTTTTGATTGGTAACATACAATTACTATTGTTGTAAGAAAAATTATAAAAATACATAATACATTTTAGAAGTAAATTAAAGAATTTTTATTAAATTTAAGCTTTAAGCTTTTTAAAAGTTTTCCACAATTTTTTTTTCTTTTTTATTTAAATGCCCTAAGTCTGCCACGAAGTTTGCCACATCCAGAAGGAAACATCAGATACTCATAACGAGCTGAGTCTGTAGTACATGAATATATGGTAAATGATCTACATGGAAATCTGATCATAAGTCATGTTGCCTGTCTGTCTCCGTCTGCTCGAGTATATGTACACGTACTAGTCCTTCAGCTTTTAAAATGTCGATCAGGAAATTTGCACAAGTGCTCTTTTCCCCAAGAAGCTGCTCGTTTGTCGGAACCGCCGATGCCGAGTCAGTATAGCAAATACAGCTATGGAGTGAAATTTAGCGCACTTTCTTGTTGTGAAATACAATACTTAATAGAGTTATGGTTAAAGAAGGTAAAACCGTTATATTGCACTCAAAACTAAAATAATTCAAAATACTTAGTTTGACATGAATTATTATTCAAGACAATGGTACAATATTTAAAGAAATTATATTAATTTTCTTTGCCAGCAAGTTTGTCGCTTAAGTCCTTAGTAGCGGTATCACAGCATCCACATTGCATAGTTATGTATATGAATATGTTGTTATTGTAAGCGGTATTATAATCAAATATAAAACAGTCTAGAGGGTTGGTTAATAAGAAATATATAATTTAACATTTTATTAATTTTTCCTTATTTTTTTTGTTCAAGTTTGTCGCTTAAAGCTTTAGGAAAAATATGTAAATTATGATTTTGAATAAAAGAGTGTATAAAACAATTTGTGGGACTTTATTAATAAGTAATATTGAATAAGGATTTTCAAATTTAATTGTCATTTTTTAATTTTCTTTGCGTGGAAGTTTGTCGCTTAAGTCATTTGTGGCAGTACCACAACATCAGCGCATCGCATAGTAATTATGGTTGTTGGAAGCAAAATTATAAGAAAATATAACAAATCAAGTGAGTTTATTAACAAACAAAATAAAATTTAACAATTTTAAAAGATTTATTGAATTTGTACTTATTTTTTGTGTGCAGGTTTGTCACTTAAGTCTTATGTTATGATAGTTCAATATACTATAGATTTAGCTCACTAGTATGAATGATTTTTTGTTGTAAGCATTAAAATTAAAATGTTAAAAATAGCATAAAATGAAAAAAAAATTATATTTTCAAATTTAATTAAAAATAAATTTACTAAAATCTTGAGAAAATTAAAAATGTTGTTAAAAATATCATACCATAAAAACATGTAAACGAATATCATGCTATATGAAACAATAAAAGAAGTTTCTTAGTAAAAAAATTTTTAAAAATTAAAAAATGTTAAAATGATGTTAAAACATTTTTCTAATAAAAAAAAACTTTATATTTTTTAATAAAAACAACTTTACTTTTTTTTAATAAAAAAAAGACTTTTTGTATATTTTAATGAAAACTTTATATTTTATTAATAAAATAACTTTAGATTTTTTTAACAGTAATTGAAAAATTTATCAAATATATTTATTAATTTAAAAAATATTTTTTTTTACAAAAAGTAAATTTTTAATTTTAGAATTTTTTTTTTAACAGTAATTTATTGAAAAATTTTCAATAAATATATTAAAAATAAAAAAAATGGAAATTCAAAATGTTGTTAACAATATCATACCGTAAAATAATGTAAACGAATATCATGCTATATGAAACAATAAAAGAAGTTTCTTAGTAAAAAAATTTTTAAAAATTAAAAAATTTTAAATGATGTTAAAACATTTTTCTAATAAAAAAAACCTTATATTTTTTTAATAAAAACAACTTTACTTTTTTTTAAATAAAAGCAACTTTGTATTTTTTAATAAAAAAACTTTATATTTTATTAATAAAAATATTTTTTTACAAAAAGTAAATTTTTAATTTTAGATTTTTTTTTTAACAGTAATTTAGAAAAATTTTTAATAAATATGTTTAAAAAAAAAATGAATTGAAAATAATTTGAGAAAATGGAAAATGTTATTAACAATATCATACTTTATGAAACAATATAGAAAATTTTTTAGTAAAAAAGTTTTTTTAAGTTTTGAAATATGTTATTAATGACTAATGTTAAAACATTTTATACCTATTTCTAAAAAAAAATGATAATATATTTTGATAAGAAAATTTTTAATATTTAAAGTTTAATATTTAAAAACAATTTAGTATTTAAAGAAATATAATATAAAAATATAATATAAGATTTTTTTGATAAGAAAATTTTTTAATATTTAAAGTTTAATATTTAAAAAAAAAATTTAGTATTTAAAAAGAAAATTAAATTTTAGAATTTTTTTTCCAACACTTAGCAATATATAAGTATTTCAATAAAAAAATCTAAAATATTCAGTAAAATATTTTGCTGTTTTAATTTGTTAAAAATATTTTGATACTTTACCACACCTTTTAAACGAAAAAATACAACTCACAATTTGCTGTCGTCAGCTTAGCGATATAAATTGTAGCTAAACATGTCTATTGTGTACAAATAAATAAATATATACTCGCAGAAAAATTTTCAGGAAACTCGAACTCTTGACAAGAAATATAGACCAATTTGCGCACAGAAAAGTCACCTACATAGTTATGTACAATAAACACCAAATATGTTTGTTTGCAATTTTTATTTTACTCAACACCTCATAAAATATACAATTTCATTGCTGCTATTAAAATTTTTAAACAGCTATTTTTATAGCAAGAAATAAACAATTTATAGAAACAAAAAATATGAAACAACAAAAACTAACACTTTTATGTCCGCTCGTGAACACTGCGCTATGAATTGCACCAAAACTAAAGTTGTTTTGTAAAGCATTAAAATTTTATATAAATAAATACTTGTCGATATCAAGTTGTGACGCCAACACTTTTGCAATATTTTGCTAACAACTGTTTAACCACTTGACCGTGCGGATTTGCATGCGATTTTCATTGCTGCAGTAGCTTAGGTTTGGGCTTCCAGTTATTTGTTTTTGTTTTTTTTTATCACCAATAACCTCAAGTTGTTCGTTGAGCTGTTAAATACACTTGAATTTGTGCAAATCAACGAAACAAGAGAACAAGCAATAATAAGTAACGAATTTAGAGTTTTAGGGCACTTCAGTTTTGATCACCTGGTAATTCAGTGTGCTTGTTTTCGGAAGCTGTTTTTTCTTAAATTAAAAATGAATGACATGTATCTACCTTAAGTAGTTAGATTGTGTTTGTAGAACAAGTTCACTGCTCTAATGTTTTGTAATGCATGTGAATGACATCTAGATGAGCATATTTAAAAGTCATATATTGTAGCCAAGCAATCAGCTGCAATATATTTGTATTACTATTATGCTAATGAATTTAAGCTTCTATGCTTCTTCATGTATTTATAATTATTTGGTAAGTATTTTGAACATATATTGTTCATTTTACTATAGTTAAACGGGAAGTTTTATCAATGTTTTAGTAAAGTCAGTTCTGACACTCCGATTTTATGATGAATTTGGACATTTTAAACGTAATCTTACGATTTTATTGGCCCGAAATTTACTAGCTTACGTAATATGAGAAGAATGTTTATTATTTCTTTGTGAAAGGAACTTTAATTTGAATGAAAAAGATATTTCAATATTACCGAAATTGGTCAAAAATTTTGAATTTTGTGTGCAAATGATTTAATATAAATTTTTCTTTGATAAAAACTCTTTAAAAATTTATTATCAGAGCATTTCTTTTACTAAATAATGTATATTCTTATGTATGCGTCGTCAATTAGGTATATTTGTATGTGATGTACATACATCCTCATCCATCAGTCAGTGGTCTAAATATAATGAAGGTATTTTTTTGGTATACGAGTATAAGAAAGAGACCTATATGGAAGATAAGTAAGTCGAATCACTTAAGTTACTTTCAATAGCATGGGAGACATATTTTGGTTGATGTTGCATATTTGGTGGCCATATCTATCCAAAACAAGTAAGGAAGGGCTAAGTTCGGGTGTCACCGAACATTTTATACTCTCGCATGATAAGTGATAATCGAGATTTCATTATCCGTCATTTACATATTTTTCAAATACCGTATTTGTGTAAAGTTTTATTCCGCTATCATCATTGGTTCCTAATGTATACAGAGAAGGCATCAGATGGAATTCAAAATAGCGTTATATTGGAAGAAGGAGTGGTTGTGAACCGATTTCACCCATATTTCGTGCATGTCATCAGGGTGTTAAGAAAATATTATGTACCGAATTTCATTGAAATCGGTTTAGTAGTTCCTGAGATATGGTTTTTGGTCCATAAGTAGGCGACGCCACGCCCATTTTCAATTTTTAAAAAAGCCTTAGTGCAGCTTTTTTCTGCAATTTCTTCCGTAAAATTTAGTGTTTCCGACGTTTTTTGTTAGTCGGTTAACGCACTTTTAGTGATTTTGAACATAACCTTTGTATGGGAGGTGGGAGTGGTTATTATCCGATTTCTTCTATTTTTGAACTGTATGTGGAAATGCCTAAAACAAACGACTCTATAGTGTTTGGTTGACATAGCTATAGTAGTTTCCGAGATACGAACAAAAAACTAAGTAGGGGGCGGGGTCACACCCACTTTTCCAAAAAAATTACGTACAAATATGCCCCTCCCTAATGGGATCCTTTGTGCCAAATTTCACTTTAATATCTTTATTTATGGCTTAGTTATGACACTTTATAGGTTTTCGGTTTTCGCCATTTTGTGGGCGTGGCAGTGGGTCGATTTTGCCCATCTTCGAACTTAACCTTCTTATGGAGCCAAGAAATACGTGTACCAAGTTTCATTATGATATCTCAATTTTTACTCAAGTTACAGCTTGCACGGACGGACGGACAGACGGACGGACAGACAGACATCCGAATTTCAACTCTACTCGTCACCCTGATCACTTTGGTATATATAACCCTATATCTGACTCTTTTAGTTTTAGGACTTACAAATAACCGTTATGTGAACAAAACTATAATACTCTCCTTAGCAACTTTGTTTCGAGAGTATAAAAAAAACTACGTTTTTGCCAAAATGTTACAACTAAGCGAAAAAACATCAAGATAAGGAAAAATTTTAAAAGGTCATAAAAAACTGACACATTCGAACGCCAAACCCTTTGCGGGTTTTACTATACTGACCTAGTACCATCACCCTGACTTGGAATTTCTCACGCCCCAGACAATAATCCCAAAAATGTTCCACAGTGTTATGAGCTCAATTCGATATTACATCAAAGTAGTTATCGAGCAACTTTGACGCCCTGGCGCTGAATTAAGAAAAAACGTAGTTTTTGTGAACTGTGCTCTGTCCCACTCTTTACACTAATGATCTATAATGATCTCAATATATGATTGCTTCATTTTTTAAATAAAAGAAATTTAAACAGAAAATTTTCTACGTAAGTTTAATCTTTGAAATGCATATCATTTATCTTGGCAAATATTTTTACTGATATGTAAATCAAATTGAATGACCAATGAAACTCAGGATTTTATCTTAAATATATTCCAAACTGTACCTGTTGGATTTCTGAATCCAATTCATATCGATTATACTAATTTGTTATATTAGCTTATTTCCTTTTATAAACTCCTTCAGATGATGACCCCTGCAGAAGTTGATTGCAGTTATCCTCAGAAGAAAAGGATCCTTACACGTGTGATGGTTTTTATAAAACAACTTTAACATATTTTTTTGTTTTCTCAAATGTACAAGTACAATAACCGATGATTTTTCTTTCCTCTTTTTTTGGGCTTCGTCGACAATAATGTGATATCTTCATCATCGAAATTGCCGCTTTTTCCCGGTCCTACATCTCTACTGTAGTGAAAGTGTTGATAAGTTTCCAGACCGGAATATATCCCAAATTATATCAATATCATTGGCGTACGCCAGCAACACTCAGCTGTACACTCTTGTAGCATATTGTACCATTTCTATTCAGCTTTCGGTTTACACAGCCGTATTAGTTTTGCGAGGATACCAAATTCAGATATCCCTTTTCGTGCTGTCAAAGGTAGCCTTGAAATCGGCGAAGAGGTGGTAGGTGTCGATCTTCTTTTTGCGGGTCTTTTCCAAGATTTGACGTAGGGTTAATATATGATCAGTTGTTGATTCTCCAAGCCTAAAGCCACACTGATAGGATCCCATCAGTTTGTTGACGGTGTTCTTTAATCTTTCACACAATACGCTCGTTAGAACCTTATACGCGATGTTGAGAGGGCTAATCTCACGGTAGTTGGCGCAGATTGTGGGGTCTCTGTTTTTGCGAATTGGGCAGAGCACACTTAAATTCATCATCGATTGGGCAATGGTGATCCCCATCTTCTGTTGTTATGTCTTCACTGGCATTGAGCAGGTGGGAGAAGGTTCCCTCCATAAATTTTGTATGCATCGGTCACTAGATCACCTCCTTGGGTTCTACAAGAGTATGCTCCGGTCTTGAAACCTTCTGTTAGTCGCCGCATATTTTCGTATAATTTCGAGCATTGGTCCTGTCGGCCAGTTTGTCAAGCTGTTCATACTCACGCATTCCGGCCACTCTCCTTTTCTGTCTGCAAATGCGTGTCGCTTCTCTCTTCAGCTCACGGTATCTATCCCATCCCGCGCGTGTTGTGGTCAATCGTAATGTTGCGAGATAGGCAGTCTGTTTTCCCTCCGCCGCGACACGGCACACTCGTTTGCAGCTGTACGTAAGAAGCTTGAAATTTCGTCTCACGGTTCAATTATACCGATTTACTGACGAGCGCTCTCAGGTAGCAAGTGTGCTAGGCTAGTAAAAAATCGTTCGGTTATCTGTTGTGATAACAGCTTCTCGACACCGAACTTTCCTTGTGTTTCTTGACGTGTGTTTTTGCTGCACAGAGGCGCCTGAAACAAGATAGTGGTCGGAGTAGATTGTAGGACCTCGGAGCGTTCGCACGTCTAAAGCATTATATAACATCGATGTGGTTGGTAGCTTGATGAATTTTCCTATGCTGGAATCTAGTACTACAGATAACGATTTTCGCATCGTGGCGAAGACAGCTCTCACAGGTTCGCTCATAGAGGGCACCTTTGGTCACATCACCATTCTCTGCTGTCGGGGCGTGGGCGCAAATCAGCGATATGTTGAAGAACTTTGCTTTGATATGGATTGTCAACGGCGGTGATGTCCGATTTTATTTTTACGAGGAAATCAACCAGCTGATCAGCGGTACCTTCCCAATTAAGAGACCGAGGTTGTTGTTTCATTTTCATTCATTTGTGCCATTTTTTACGTGGCAAGTCCCAAACACAGCGCAAAATCCTGGAGAGGGATGGTTCGTTTTCTCACTTTAGCTCGCCTTTAAAGGGATGTTTTTTGGCTGCCCGGAGGATACTTGGTCTAAGACTACGTAAAAGAATCGTTTCTGGCCACTTCCAAGTAAATGGCACTCAGAGAACTTTCCTCACTTGCGTGAATTTCTACACTTGATTTCATCCTCCGAATACTCTAAAAAAGAACCTTTCTTTAAATTATAGTGCCATCGAACAATTAGTAAATTAGAATGTTAAATATGGTAATTGAAACTTTAAGTATAATTTTTTATCAACTCTAGATGACGCTGTTTAATTTTTCAAATTTTATACATGTATAATTTATTATACGAGTATGTAAATGTAATATAAAATACACCTATAGCATATACAAACTTGGCTTCAAATGTCTTCAGGCCAGCGAACTCCGACGATCAAGTCATTTTGAATGACGGCGAGCGTGAGTTGATTTTGACAAGCGGACAAATGCGTCGCCAGTGTTCACCTGCTCGGAGGCAAGTAGAAGCAGAAGAGGAAGCCACACATAAACATATAGAAGGCAATTGTATTAGATACACATGAAGAAGGAGCTACGCAGACAGTATGTGATAGACATAGCAGCTTAAAGCTCAGCGGCTGCCATTGCCTCAGTAGTTGATTTTATAGCAAAAAGCCTAAAATGGTGTCGAATTACCTTTTAAGTGTGTAGAACTAAAACATTGATTAATTGTTAACATGATAAATTTTGCAGATTTGCATGGCTAACTAACAGACCGACGCGCCGTCTGACCAACTAGCTGTCTGCGCTACTAAATCATTTGAGTGACTATAAAATGAGTATGAGTATTAATAAAGTTGCATATTTATGTAAATTCAGATGTGTGTTTATTTAAATTGAGTTTGACTTTGAATTGAGCTGTTTTATTCAGATTTACCATAGTTGCTTACTGCCATATGTTGTAAGTCAAAGTAAAATTTGCATTGAATTGAAATAAATTTTCACAACAAATTGTGATTAACACGTGTGGGACGGACGTACAACATAGTACAACTAAATAAAGATAAGAATTTACTATGCCACATATATGGTATAATTGGTGGAGATAGTAAAAGGCGGTTGGTCGACGGTGTTCCTAAACCGCTTTGAAGAATATTTTTCAAATTGTAAGAATAATACTACTGTGGGCAAAGTATAGAAAGGCTTTTTAATTTAAATTTCGCGCGAAAACCCATTCGTCGAAATACATTTTTTTAGGTTGAAATGAGTGTAACATCTGTGCCAAATTGCACATAAAAATAATAATTAGTGTCTAGTCTACGCTTGCTTTTCTGAAGTAGATAAAGTGCATTCGACGATTTTTACGAAGAGTGAAATTATTCAACAAAGAAGTATGTGGATTTTGTATGTGGAATCAAATTTCTGGTGTTGAAATATTCAGAATGTTGAAAGAAGCCTTTGGTGATAATTGCTTGTCGCGAACAAGTGTCTTTGGCAGGTACAAACTATTCAAACAGGGTCACGAACGCATTGACAACGAGCCACGTCCAGGACAGCCATCAACATCAACTGGAGATCAACACGTCAATAAAATAATGGAATTGGTGCTTTAGAGTCGACGATTAACAGTCAGAGATCTTACTGGCATCGTTTGAATGTCGGAAAGATCAGTGAAGATAATTTTGAAAAATCATTTGGGCCTAAAAAAGTGAAAGCTGGATTGATTCTAAAATCAGAAATTTATGAAAAACAACTTCGAGTTAACGCGTCTGAAACAATGCTTTCCCAATTGCAGGATGTCATGAAACGTATTTTAACGGACGATAAGTCTTGTATCTATGATTACGACCCGCAAACAGATGATCAATCGGCTGAATATCGTGGCAAGGTGAGCCGAAGCCGAAAAAAAAACACGATAAAGTTGATCAAAAATCAAAATTATATTGGCAGGCCAAGCTGTCAACAAGGAACGCTATTTGAGTGTCACGCGCATTTGGCGTGAAGCTATTCGTAAAATTATGGGCCGACAACTTTTGGTTTTTGCACCATAATAGCAACTGTTTCGAGGATTGGAAAAAGGTAATTACTTTTGCAGAATAAATTAAGAATTTAAAAATGATGAAAAAAGTCTTACTATTTTTTGCCAATACCAGTATATTTTGAATTTACTGAAGCGTTCAAAATAATGAAAATAATAATATAAACGTAATATATTGAGATGAATTAAATGGAAGAGAGTAAACGTATATTTCGAGAGTGCCTTTCTTCAAAGCTTTCAAGTTTGAGATTTTAGAAGGGGCACATTAATGTCAATATGTTAAGAACAATTAGCTAATAAATATAAAGCATTAATATATATATTGTTTGAAATAACGCAATAATTCAATTCAAATATAATTTTTGTATGGAAGACAAAGAAATCCCTCGAAATCAAAGAGTAAATAAAAGAGAAGAAAATAGTATATCTACTAAAGAAAGAAAGGTTATCATATGGCAAGGTGTTTGCGCCAAGTTACACGTTACTGTCTGTAAGTGCTGGCAGTCTGTTTCAGCTGGTATAATCCCATTCCTTCCCTTCGCTACTCTCCAACATTTGGGGAAACACTGCTCCTTATATAAGGTATGTATTTTTATTGTAAATATTGACATTTTTTTTAAATTTATATGATTTGAAAAATTGTAGTAATAGTGGCTTGATTTCAGACCATAATTGTACCAAAATTCTGTATTTCTCTCATGGCAACCTAAGTATCCGAGATAATTAAGATTACTTAAAGAAATCTTTGAGTGTGATCCATGCGTAATCATAAGTTGGAGTGAGGTTTCCCTTATTAAGGGGCTATACCAGTGTGACACTATCAAAAAATCGTTTTTTTTTTTTTTGCTTTTTCTGTAGATTATATTTTTCTGTGAAATCGGCAAGTTCATATCTTGAATAGTTTCTGAATCGCAGAGTTCTAAAGAGCGACCACTCGCAGGTATAAATTGAATAGTTGAAACTTTAAGCGCGTTTTGCTCGAAACGACATTTTTCGAAATTGCTGACATCATAACTCAACCAAAAATTGACCGATCGTCCGATCAAATTGAAACTGCGTATTATTGAATATATATACTATACAATGATTTACAATCTTTTGGATTGCTAGTCAATTTAGCATTAAAAAAACACTTTTTACCTTAAAAAACGACACTTTTTTCAGATTTACACCATTCTGTTGATTTTTGATATTTTTTCGTAGGTCATTGTATAGGAAATACTTCAATTTTGATAACCTTTTTGAATGTTTTGGTTTCAGCTACTCATTCGGCCGGAATCATGTCAGCAGTTAGGGAACTTTTTTTTGCCACCTTCGAAGACAGCACATAACTCCGCTATTTTTCAATGTTTTTGCAAAAACAAACTCTTAAAATTTCTGAAAATATATGATCGTTTTTTTATTATATGGAGAAAGACTATTCAACACGGAGGATGCTGATAGGGAAAAACAGAAATATTATATTTTCCTTTGTCATGTATTTATATAGCTAAAAAGGTATAAGTGTTTGTAAGCATTAACTTATTGAAATCCTCAGAAATTTTGCACAGATGAATATACTCAGGTACTTTGATATAAAGATTTTTACATGCTTCCAAGTAAATACCTGGCACCAATTCAGATTTAGTTTTTTTTTTTCAAGTATGAAAATCAACTAATTTTGAAGTTAAAGGTCGCGTTTTTGTTTTAAGCGTTTTTCAAAAATGTGCAATTAATATTTGAAATGTGCTTAACCAAAACACTGGAGAAAAAGAAACGTTTTGGGTACCACACAAGTTAACGGAACGGTAACTCATGAACCGCTTTTCCATTTGCGAACCGCTGCTGAATCGCCAAATTAGTAGAGAAGTGAAGTGGACAGCTACTGTTATGAAATTTTTACTTTACTTTGCTTGTTCGGTGACATGGTAAAAAACGGTGATCAGGTCAGAATTGACGGTCACGAAGATTTCGCTTTATATTTGGTGCAATTGACAGGGATTCATTTACTGCACATAACACCATTACAGCCAAACTATTAATTCTCACACTTACAGTTCAATTTTTTGAAGGAAACAATCAACAGGGTGCAACCATTTTTTGTCAATAGGAGAAGAATTGTGCTCTATCAGGGCAAAGTCAGGCAAAACAAATCAATAGTGAATCGCCATAAGCTCAGGGAGCTTGGTTTGTAGGTTTTTATGCATTAAAACTATAGTCCTTACCTGAATACATGAAAATATAAAACATAAAGCAAAAATGATGGATGTATTTCTAATTCTAAGGCTAATTCACTTTTTTAAAGAGTATTTTTTAAGCTTATTTCTTTCAAATATTGGCAGCGGCTACGTCTCAGATGGTCCATCCGTTGAGTCCAATTTTCAAAGACTCGTTCGACCATTTCGAGTAGTAACTGGCGCACGCCACGTGTGATGTTTTGTCCCTAGGCCTGAATAAAAGCGCGATTGTTCACATAGACTTTAGATTTTACATATTCCCACAGGAAAAAGTCTAACGATATGATATCACACGATCTTGGTGGCCAATCGACCGACACAAAACTTGAAATTATCTACTCACCGAAGAGTTCTCTCAACAGATCAATTGATTCATGCGATGTATGGGAAGTGGTGCAGTGTTATTGAAACCAAATGTCGCCGAGATCACTAGCTTTAATTTAAGGTATCAAATAGGCGGTTGTCATGGCGCGGCAATGGTCGCCATTGGCGATTACATGCTCAGCGGCATCATTTGTGAAGAAATATGAACCACTGAATCCACCGGCTCACAAAACACACGAAACTATTATTTTTTCTGGCTAAAATGGCAGCTCCTGGAACTCTTCAGATATCTCTTCGTCCCTAATGTGACAATTTAGCTTGTTTGCATGCTCATTGAGCCAGAAATGGGCCTGATCACTGAACAAAATTTGGCTCGAGAACGTCGGATCTTTTTAGAACTTTTCAAGTGTCCATAGAAACTCACTAGTCTGCCCAAAAAGGCTATTAGAAAAGTACTGTGGATGACACGTTATTAAACCTTATATTCCATTATTAAAACTTATTATTTTTCAGAAATTCCAAGGTATTCTAATATTAGAAAAAACTCAAAACTGAGCATCCTGGTAGGAAGTTACTGCCATATATTGCGAGCATTAACAAATAACAATAAAGTATCATTCCTTATCTGGCTGCCCGCGTCACTGATTCCTGATCTATGTTAATTACACTTCTAATTAGCAATGAACATTTCAATACTTAATTAAATCTGTTTTATAACTTTATTTTATTACCCTCAACATGGATATTTCTTTTCATTAAGTGAAAAGTTTATTAACACTTTTTTCCACAAGTTTAGCCATATTTGAGATATACTAGTAATAATATTGTTAAAGCAAATATTTTTTTCACTTGCCAGCAGGTATTGAAATCAGTTTTGAAACATATGCAACCACAGTTATTAACTAATCAAGTTTTCTCGTGAAAGAATATATATGTATGTGTGCATGTGCGAGATTTCGCGGCGCACATTTCTGGTATGCTGTTGTTATTGCCTTTTAATACATGTTGCCGCACACCTAGTTCTTACCATTTAAAGCATTTGACAATTTCCGTTCGTGTTTTCAAGTGTTTACTCGCTACTTAAAACAACGCGAGAATAATGCATTTTGCTGTGTGTGTATTTTTTTCATATTTTCTTGCAATTTCTTTAAATGCAAATTTATTATGTAAGTCTTTTCAGCATAAATATTTTTAATTACTATTTGTTTCGTTTTTATAATTTGTTGTATTAGTTTTTTAATAAAGTTTTGTGTTGTTGCATTGCCATAACGGTTGACAGCAGGAAAATATGTGCCACCTAAGTGGTGAAGGCAATGCTGTTGTGGTGGCGTTTTTCGGTTTGTAGCTGCCACTGTTTTGGAAAAACACCATTTCCTTATATGTAAGAAACAATTAAAATTAGCCACATTCTATTAGTCATATGGGAAATACTCAGAAGTGTTTGTGTGTGTATTGTGGGTATGCCGACAAGATTACTTGACAGTTGAATAGTCTATAGAGTTCCGAGAAGAAGGGAAAAACTAAGCTGTAATACATATCATTCCTCAAAAGGCTAACAGTGCATATTTTCCTTGCTTAATAAATATAGTTGTAATTATTTCTTTATAAGTCTACTAAGATTTTTTTTATTTTATTTAAATAACAGAACCCATAGTGATGACGAGTAAAAATTTAAAGTATTTTACCAGTTTATTAAATTTATACCAATTGCTTGTTCGTTTCGCCTTGTCTTTAATTTTAAAGAACCAAGGTATTTAGCTCATTGAAATCACATCAATTATATCTTCATTATATATTATATTATAATCTTCAAATATTTAATTATGCCAGTTTATTAAATTTATACCAATTGTTTTTTCGCTTCGCTATCGCTAAAATTTTAGAGAATAAAAGAAATAACTTTTGAACTCATATAGTTTCATTCCAATCTATAAATACATATGTATATTATTATACCCGCTTATTAAATTTATGCCATTTGTTTGTTCGTTTTGACACTCCTCAAGTTTTAGAAGATAAATAGATGTATATCAACAAAATCAAATAGTTCCATTCCAATCTCTAAAAACAATATTTTTTATACCAGTTTATTAAATTTATACCAGAAATTGTTTCGTTGCTCTTTCAGTTTTGGAAAATGTATCTCATTAAAATAATGTGGTATTGTTTTATTCTAATTTATATAAATTTTATTATACCAGTTCATTAAAATCATGCTAGTGCTTTTTTTGTTTCGCCACGTCTCAGTTTTTATATATGTAAATGAAAAATATGCCTTACTGAAATCACCTTCTTTCATTCTTATATACAATTACTTTATTATACCAGTTTACTAATATATATATATATTTATACCAGTTGTTTGCTCGTATTTTTACTCTTCAAGATTTGAAAAATCATTTGATGTATCTCATTGAAATCATATCGTATAGTTTTCTTGTAATATATAAACATTTTATTATACCAGTTCGTTAAAATCATGCTAATGCTTTTTTTCGTTTCGTTACGTCTCAACTTTCAAATAATTGAAAAACATACCTAACTCAAATTACATAGTTTCATTCCATATAACAAATATTTTATTATGCCAGTTTCTTAATTTTATACCAGTTGCTTGCTCATTTTGCCACTTCACCAGGGTCTGGTAGTATAACTCATCTTATTATGATATATTATAATGGAATTGAATAAGTAAGGAAGGGTTTAGTTCGGATGTCAACGAACATTTTATACTCTCGCATGATAAAGTGATAATCGAGATTTCATTATCCGTCATTTACATATTTTTTATTTTGCTGTAAAATTAATTAGATTAGTAGTTCTTGAGATATGGTTTTTGGTCCATAAGTGGGCGACGCCACGCCCATTTCCAATTTTTAAAAAAAGCCTGGGTGCAGCTTTCTTCTGCCATTTCTTTCGTAAAATTTAGTGTTTCTGACGTTTTTTGTTAGTCGGTTAACGCACTTTTAGTGATTTTCAACATAACCTTTGTATGAGAGGTGGGCGTGGTTATTATCCGATTTCTTCCATTTTTGAACTGTATATGGAAATGCCTGACGGAAACGACTCTATAGAGTTTGGTTGACATAGCTATAGTAGTTTCCGAGATATGTACAAAAAACTTACTAGGGGGCGGGGCCGCGCCCACTTTTCCAAATATACCCCTAATGCGATCCTTTGTGCCAAATTTCACTTTAATATCTTTATTTATGTCTTAGTTATGACACTTTATAGGTTTTCGGTTTTCGCCATTTAGTGGGTGTGGCAGTGGGCCGATTTTGCCCATCTTCGAACTTAACCTTCTTATGGAGCCAAGAAATACGTGCCCCAAGTTTCATCATGATATCTCAATTTTTACTCAAGTTACAGCGTGCACGATCGAACGGACAGACGGATGGACAGACAGACATCCGGATTTCAACTCTACTCGTCACCCTGATCACTTTGGTATATATAACCCTATATCTGACTCTTTTAGTTTTAGGACTTACAAACAACCATTATGTAAACAAAGTTATAATACTCTCCTTAGCAACTTTGTTGCGAGAGTATAAAAAGAGATTGATTTCGAACTCTTCAAAGGACCACACCTCTTAATATTTTTCAGCGAGTCTATCTACTTTGCGTCTCCTAAAAACCGCTGATGGATATGAACAGCGATGCAGCGATGCTGTGGAATTGAAGAAAAAATTCCAAGCATTCGCCAACTAAATTGATCAAAAGTAGTAAGATCGAAGTTGACAATTAACTGAACAAAAAGAGAAAATTTACTTGGCAGAGAAATGCAACTCCGATCACATTAGTGTCAGTACTCCACAAGGGGTCAGAAATATATGAAGACTATGCTTTATCAAAAAGATGTTCTGACCCTTCGGAACGTAAACAAGGCAATTGATTTCGTACCAGTTAAACGTTTCCCATTCGCGTCATATGGTTGAACATTCTCTAAAAACATCTAAAGATAACCAAATTAAAAATGCGAAGATTTGTTTGTAATCTAAAAAAATAAAAGCTTCGAAAAGCAGTTAAGAAATAAACTGTGATGGAAAATGAAGTTTTATGTATAAATCTCAACAGAATCGATTCATATGGGAAGCGAATGGTTACTGGTAATGAAAAGAGAATTTACGACAACGTCAAGCGATAACAGTCGAAACATCGTTTGCTTGACGCGTCCGGTGACCAACGTAAATGGTGTCAACTCTGATTTTTAATTGACAGTCCGAAAAGTTTTGCTATTTATTTGGAGAAACTATTAGTTGAGCTGCTCTCAAACAGCCAAATTTTTATATTGGACCTGTAGTGAGGGCAATTAGACGACGTGAATAAAGCCATTAGCGGTTAGCTTTGACCAATGGGAGAAGATTTTTTTTCATCGGGACATCACCAAGCCTCACACATCAAGGGATATTCACCAAACTCTATATTCAGTAGTAACGCCGATTTCTATGAGACAGGAATTATGAAAAAAAATCTTTAAAATGGCAACAAGTTATTGAACAAAACGGCGCACATTTAAATTAAAATTTTCTGAAGTTCTCATTATTCAAAAGCCAGGAAAATCAGGATATGATACAGGCCCATATCACTTCTACCGATAATATTGAAGCCTTTTGAGAGAATTCTCATAAAACAACTCAATAAAATCATAGAACGAAAAACCATTATTCAGTTTGGGTTTCGAGCTAAACATTCTGCGATTGATTAAGTCCACAGAATTACACGCATAATTGAAAAAGCATTTGAGGAAAAAAAATTCTGTTCTACCTTGTTTTTGAATGTTTCAAAAGCGTTCGATAAAGTTTGTCACAAAAGACTGCTTTCGAAACTGAAAACGATTTTACCGAAACATCATTATGATATCATAAAATCCTATTTATCAGCTCGCTACTTCCGTGTTAAAAAAGGAGATAAGTATTATGTGCTTAGGGAAATAAAAGTAGTAGTTTCACAAGGTAGTGCGTTGGGCCCTCTTCTTTATATTCTATTCTCGCATGACCTGTAGACTGTAATTATGCAATAATTGTCAAACCGCCTTGGTATTGTAGATATGTTGATATACAATTCTGTAGAGCGTGATCAAGGCGTACACTTGGTTAACGCAGAAATATTGAAAATTGTAACGGCACATAGCGCAAGATTGCTACAGTATTGTAACAAAGAAGTAACCACCACCATGAAAACTCAAACGCATCAAGCAAACGATATTTCAAATTAGAAAATACTCTCAGAGTATTTGTGTAATTATATCCTGAACAGGGTATATTAAGTTTGTCACGAAGTTTGTAACACTCCGAAGGAAGGGTCGGAGACCCTATAAAATATATATATAAATGATCACTATGTCAAGCTGAGTCGATTTAGCCATGTCCGTCTGTCTGTCCGTCTGTCTGTATATATCTAGTTCGTATCTATCCTATCATATCCCTCAGTTTTTAAGATATCGTTTTGAAATTTTGCAAACGTTATTTTCTCTCCAAGAATCTGCTCATTTGTCGGAACTTCCGATATCGGACCACTATAACATATAGCTGCAATACAAACTGAACGATCGGAATCAAGTTCTTGTATGGAATACTTTCACATTTCACAATGTATTTTCACAAAAGTTGGCACAGGTTATTTTCCAAAGCAGCAATGTAATCTCCGAAGAAATTGTTCAGATCGGTTAACTGTAGCATATAGCTGCCATACAAACTGAGCAATCGGAATCAAGTTCTTGTATGGAAAATTTTCGCAATCTCCAAAAAAATGGTTCAAAACGGATTACTATAGCATATACATAGCTTCCATACAAACTGAACACATAGTTACTAACAGAAATGCACCTGTGAAGGATATTTAGCTTCGGTGCAAACGAAGTTAACGTTTTTTCTTATTTTATAAACAATTTAGAACCGAAATTTGGTCAAAAATCGATTTTTTTTTTTTGAGAAACCTCCATTTTGTCAGATTTAACATTACGTTAACGAAATCTGTTTGGTTTTTTAATTTCAGAGGATCCAGTTCAGAGA
This sequence comes from Bactrocera tryoni, assembly GCF_016617805.1. Classification (NCBI taxonomy): domain Eukaryota; kingdom Metazoa; phylum Arthropoda; class Insecta; order Diptera; family Tephritidae; genus Bactrocera; species Bactrocera tryoni. The sequence continues at coordinate 67,624,363 of NC_052500.1, read as the reverse complement.
TATAGTGGTCACCGCAAAACGCCTGTTTTGAAAGGAGCTCAAGGAGATCAGCTGTAGCTCTTTCCAAATAAATATTTCAACTAATACTAAGTCTTAAGTCTAAAGTTAAAAGATACAATAATATGTGCACAAATTTTTGGATTAATTTAAAAGTTTTCTCAGAAAACATTCTAGGAAACTCGCTTTTTTCGGCTTTCAAACTACATATAACCCTTTAATGAAATAAAAAATCAAGTGCTAATAAGGAAGTTTTACGTAAACAAAAGGATGTATTATTAACTAAAAGTTTGCTGTATAATGGCACAACGCGTTAACTACTTCATGCTACTTTATGAGGGTTTACATAATATTCAAAAAACGAAACTTCCTTCTCTTCAGTTTACCAACTATTACGCACACCTTAAATACTCATTAAATGTTAATGGCGAAAACACTTACAACTTTGTACAAGTATACAACTCATGAAAAGTGATTTGCTGTAATCAGCAGACACTTCACCTTGAACACAGCCACTACAACGGACTAGCAGACACTACTAAAGGCACACCAACTAACCTACTATTTCCTTAACTAACCACTTAAACGCCACATTGACCACCAACAAATGCCACTTTTCGAAGTTTGCGAACGCTGGGAAAAATCTCACGAAAAAAAGTTATTGTTGTAGGTATTGACGTGCGTAAATAAAGCCAGATATTTCGCACTTCAAAGCAAAGAAACTTACATACTTGTATATATAGATTTCAATGTTACGGCTAATTTACTGCAAAAGGTAACACCCAAAGCGAAAAGTGCAAAAAAAAAAACAATTTCAAACTCTTTGACTCACTGTCTTTAATTTTGAATTTGTAGGCTCATAAAAGCTTTTAATGCTTTTAAGAAAAGCACAAACACACATGCACATATTTATACTTGTATATATGTATATAATGAAGAATGGCGTGAAAAGGAAAAATTGAATTCCAACAGGTGCTGTAATAAATGTATTTTATATGCCACTGCCACTGTCGCCTTGCCGCTGCTCGCTGCTTGCTGCTGGTCAGTGCTGCCACACAGCTCAACACAGCATGTTGCAAATGCATAAATTTCATTGTAATTACCGCTGAAATGCGTGCTTAATGAAGCTGCTTAGTCCAGTCGCCACCGGCTGAGTAGCGCATAATTTCCATTTTGTTTTTGTTTTCCGCTGTTTTGCCTTTGTTTTTAGTATTTTTTTGCATTTTTTATACATTTTGCGTTTGGTTGCGTAATTTGTGTCAATAAGTGAGGTCAATATTGTTGTCAATTTATGTAATTTACGTCAGAAAATTGTGTGCATACATGGAAGTGCGTTTATGTAAATCATTTATGCACACGCATGCATGTGAATTTCATATAAACTATATTTGTATATTTAATTAAAATTTTACGTAAGTATTTGTGTGGAGAAATCATATAATTCAAGAAAAAACATTAACTTCGTTTGTACCGAATTCACAAGTACAAAGTGCTGCTTACAAGACAGTTCGTGTATTGAATAAAAAAATTTCACAAAGCAAAAAGTTGGGCCAAGTTTAAAGAATTTTTCAAGAGCTTCTTCTGCCGTGACTTCAATGTCATGATGCGCAGTTCCTGAACGTTTCCAATGCAGTAGTAGTCTTTTGACTTCTAATTCTGCCCCCAATGGCACCGCCAGTGCTCAAGTTCACTTTTGCGCTTTAAACGTCGCACGACGTTGTCGTTATCCAAAAAGCCTTTGAATCTATCTAGCAAGCAGTCAATAAGATTTTCCCTTTCTTTGGTTTTCAAAGTAAATACTCTTTCTAAAAGCAGCAAGCTCAGTTGAAATTCATCCAATTCTTCTCTAGAAAAGCGGGGCTTCAAATTCTCACCGGATGTATCCAACAGAAGAGTGTACACTGAGACCCTGTAGTATTTTATTCATTATTTTCACGTTTTGTTTGTCGGCCGCAGATTTTTAGTTTTTTTTCGTCCACTTTCAGTTCTGCCGCCATTTTATTCGTGTCTGAATAAATGCGTATCTATCATATTTGATGCCTTTACCAGATCGATCGATTCTTTCTGAAGAATCACGCTCAGTGAATGAGTAGAGATAAAATATCACACAGGAAAAAAATCTAAATATACAAGGAGGGTTCCAAAGTAAACAGAATCTAGCGCCTCCTGGTGGCGCCATCTATATGTCGACTGGTGCGTTAGAATCTGCTATCTTTATCGATTGTCTATTGAGAATTTCATGACATTTCACTGATTGGAAGTGAAGTTATTGCGTTTTAAGTGTCAATATGTTTGTGTTATCAGTGCGAAAATGGGCTTCGAACAAAGAGTCAACATTAAATTTTGTTTTAAAATTGGTAAAACTTTTACCGACACGTTTCAATTGATGGAACAAGTTTATAGCGATGATTGTCTATCCCGTAACAGAGTGCACGAATGGTTTCAACGTTTACAAAGTGGTCGTGTGGACATAAATGACGATCAACATGTGGGCCAATCAAAATCCGTGATCACCGGAAATTCCATCAAAACTGTGCGTGAATTCATCAAAAATCAGCCGAAATCATCATTGAAATTCATGGAAATGAAAATGAACATCTCCAGAACATCGATTTATTGCATTTTGACCGAACGTTTGGGCTTTCGAAAGGTGTGGTTTGTTCCGCACAAATTAACTGACTACCAAAAAATGCTCAGAATCCAACATTCGAAGGACAATTACTTGACCAAATCACATTTTAACCATTAACCACTCCCCGTATTCACCTGATATGGCACCGTGCGACTTCTTCCTTTTCGGAAAAATGCATTTGCCAATGAAAGGAAAGCGTTATGTAGACGTAGAGGCCAGTCAAAAGGCTTGCACCGGCATACTGGTGGTCATACCGGCCAACGAGTTTAAACACTCGTTCGACATGCTTTTGCTTTCCGTGCAAAAAGTTATATTGAAGTAGAAGGAGACTATTTTTAATAAAATAAATTGATTTTGCTGAAAAAACCATTTGTTCTGTTTTTTTACGTCCTGTTTACTTTAGAAAGCACTTTGTATATAAAAAATAGTAAAACTCTTTGTTTCAAATCGCGCGAAAAACCATTCGTCGAAATCTTTTTGTTATAGGTTGGTATGACTGTCAGTGACATCCGTGCCAAATGTTGCATTAAAATTTTAGTGTTTAGTATACGATTATCTTTCTGAAATACATAAAGTACATTTTTGGTGCCGAAACGTTCAGAATGTTTGAAAAGACCTTGTCTATCGACTATCGCAAAAAAGTGTTTTTGATTGGTATAAATTATTCAAAGAGGGTCGAGAACGCGTTGACGGCCATTCACGTCCAATACTGCTATCAACACCAACTGATGATCAACATGTTAATAAAATAAGGGAAATGGTGCTTGAGAATCAATGATTAACAGTCAGAGATCTTACTGGCATCGTTGGAGTATTGGAAAGAACAGTGAAAACCATTCTAAAAGATCACTAGGGCCTTAGAAAAGTAAAAGCGCAATTGATTCCAAAATCATTCATTTTGTTCGAAAAAAGGATCGCATTGACGTCTGTGAAACAGTGCTTTCCTACAAGCTTATCATGGTAGAGGTGAGCCGAAACCGAAAAAACCACGTCAAGGCAGTTCAAAGATCAAGGTTATGTTGACAACGATTATCAAATGCCTTCCGACCGGCTAAACTGTCAACAAGGAATACAATTGGAGTGTTATGCGTCGTTTACGCGAAGCTATTCGTAAAAAGAGGGCAGAATTATGGGCTGTCAATTCTAAGTTTTTGCAACACGCTAACGCCGGATTTAGCACTGTGTGACTTCTTTCTGTTCACCAGACTCAAAGGACTGCTCCGGGTAAACTGGCTTGAAACAATTGAAGACATTAAACGTGCATCACTACGCACACTGCACACGTTCGGACAAGTCTATTGAGGTCCAGTGGCGTTACTTTGAGGGGGACGACATAGATTTTGAAGAATAAATTAAGAATTTTTAAATTATGAACAAAGTCTTCATATTTCAGTGTCACAGTAGTATGTTAGACTTGTGAGAAGAGAATCGACACACACCACCTCTTCGTCGATTTCAAAGCTGCCTTTGACAGCACGAGAACTAGCTGTCTTAACACCATGATATTTGAATTTGTGTATCCTCGCAAAATCAATACGGCTGTGTAAACTGGCGTTGAGCAATACCAAAAGTTCCGGCAGGATCGGGAAGAATCTCTCCGAGCCGTTCGATACCAAACGAGGTTTCAGACAAGGCGACAATCTCCTGCTGGAGAAAATAATTCGAGCTGCAGATCTCTCTATCTGCCGAGCTATTCAGTAATAATAGGCGAACTGAATAGCCAAACTAGTTCTCAATTTATCTGATAATAGTAGAAACCAAAAAACCGTTTGGAGCATTAAAACCAAAATACAAAACTGAATTTTTAGCCTTTATTTTTGCATTGTAATAATAAAAGTTTGCGATATTTAAAACTTCAACTGAAAACTGCACTAAATAAGTCAATCAACTGATTCTGTTGAGATAGTGCAGTTCGAGTTAATATTAGTATAAAAAATTCCTCAAAACTTCAACCACCAATATATTTCCATTTAACAAAGAGGCATACAAAATGACTCGTATTAACAACAAAAGCGCTTCCCATACAACAGTTACAAGCTGCATTGTATACTCTCATACAAACTTAACACAAACAACAATACAAACACACAAAACTGTTTATTTATATATTCATGCTGCATCCTTAAAGTACGTGTATGTCCACAGAGCCTATTGAATATTTGTTGACATATCTACGCACACCCAATAAAAGTTAACACAATGAAAAATTAAAAAAATTAAAATAAAAATAAAAATAAAATCGCAAAGATACGGCAGCGCAGACCTGTTTAGCACAGTTTGTTATTCCAACTGTTGAAGTGTCGGTCAGCAAAAGCAATGTTTTCAACCCGCCTCCCCCGCTTTTTCCATTCCTATATGCCTAAGCATTTTGTCTTAGCAAACAAAAAGGGCCTTCAACTTGACACTTTAACGCTCGAGTGGCAAGTCACGTTTCATATGTGCGGCTGTGACGAAGTCGGCGGCCACGACAGTGTGTTAACTACACTTGAAATTTTTATTTTTCCTTTTTTTGTTGTTGCTTTTTTTTATACAGAAAAATGCAGCATCACAAAGAGTTTGAGCTCATCTGCTAAATGGGAGGTACATGGATTCGCACATATGCACATATAGGTTTGTAATAGCGCTGGCAGTTGCGTGGTGTCAATGTCTGCTGAGCTTAAGTAAGGTGTACCACTGATGATCTATGCAGGCAAGCAATCGTGATGTGGTTAATGGAGGAAAACAAAATACATGTGTATATGCTTGGACATCTTATAAACAAAACAAAAAATTTAAGTAAGCGTGAGTGTGCAGAAAATTATGCAGCAAGAAGCATTTAAGAATTTTTTTGAAGAATTGGACGATTTAAGAAAAAGACAATAAAGGACGTTAACTTTGGTTGCAACGAAGGTATAATACCCTTCACAAATAAAAAGTTTCCATACAAGAACTTGATTTTAATCGGTCAGCTTGTATGACAGCTATATGCTATACTTGTCCGATCTGAACAATTTCTTCAGATATTTTAGCCTTGCATCAAGCAATATTTCATGCCAAATTTCGTGAAAATATCTTATCAAATAAAAAAGTTTTCTATACAATAACATAATTTTGAATGTTCAATTTGTATGACAGCTATATGTTATAGCAGTCCGATATCGGCGATTCCTATAAATTAACAGCTCCTAGGGGAGAATAGGATGTGTGTAAAATTTCAGATCAATATTCTAAAAACTCAGCAGTGCTTCGAGAATATACAGACGGGTATCTAGTCATCTCGTGACACTGACATAATTATTCAGTATTTTTTTCAAAAAAATTTATTACAATATTTTTTAAAAACTAAATTTTTAATTTAAATATTTATCAACAGAATCAAAAAATCCAAAATTTTGTCTCCGCTTCAATTATAACCGAGCACCACCAATACATTAGACTCAAGCGACAAACTCGCTTTGCTTATTTATTTATGTATTTTAAATATTTCTTCGTCTACAAAAAATTTTGTATAAACTATTGTAATCCGCATAATTTTTATTATGCGTTGACATTGAAATTTTACAAAATCATTATTTTTCAATGCTGATTCGTGTTCAAATTTGTCGATTGTAAGCGCTGACTTAGTAAAGAGTACATATGTTTATGTATATGTCTATATATGTAATGGCGCTTTGTTCAAAATTGTACACATTTTGTTCGATTTAATTTACTGATCGAGTGATATGGTTCAATTGGTCGGAAGCTTTTGGTTTAAAGTAAATAAAGAAATCGTAAGAAAATACAAACTAGCCGATTTGGATAAATGCATGGCTTGCTGATAAGTTGCTCATAGCGATCAATGGTCAGTGTACAAAAATTTTATTTCGAATTGAAACAAAAATGCTACGAAATGCTTATTATTATTTTTTCTTATCTTTTCTGTTTGTTATAAACATTTTTGTTGTATAATGCAAACTTGTCAAAACAAAATTTCCGATTATTTTCTCATTTTTACAAATTTTTAATGTACAGAATTTTGGTTTAAGACACGGAAATTGTTAAAACTACAATAAATAAATATTTGTTTAACCAAAAATATAAGAACACAAGTTAAGACTTTTATTACAAAATCCCGTGGTGGAAGTCTCGACATCGAAAAAAAAAAAAAATAACTTAAGCAATCTTATCTTTTCTTTAAGATGACGATGAAATTCCGACAATAAATTGGTATTCTAATAATTTTTAGATTCCCATTATTTTGCATTTAATTTTAATAGGATAACTATTTTCTATCACAAAAACAAGTATCTTGTGACGGAATTTGTTTTACATGTTGTTCGGAGCCTATTAAATATTCAAGCTCATCTGTTAAACAAATAAAATTATGTATCCGTTTTTTTGTTGAATAACCCCTTAAGATTCTGGTGACACCGTTGCCGCTAATGGAAGACATCCGCCTGCAACCGATGGATATAATAAAATATCTAGGGCTGATCCTGGATAGGAAGCTATCATGGAAACCGAACATCGAAGAGATAGGCAAAAAGACATCGATTGTCCTATGCTGCTGTAAAGGGGCCATTGCCAAGAGATGGAGTCTCTCACCGAAAGTGGTCCACTGGCTCTATGACAGCATAGTCTAGCCCATTATGTTCTATGGAGTATTAAGACTGGAGGAGGACTCTAGAAAAGACCATACTTGCAAAGAAACTCGAGAACGTTCAACGGACGGCGCTCATCAACATGTGTGGCGCACTAAGGTCCACTTCAACCATGGCACTTAACGTCATTTTGAACATAATCCCGTAGACATTGCCGGAAGGTGTATGACCGTGATAATGGCTATTAGACTCAGAGAATCTGGACTCTTAGCAGAATGCGTATCTGAACACTCAGATGTCCTCACATACTTTGACTGCATACCGGATCATCCAGATCATGGAGTCGCAAAACTGAACTCTGACGGATTCTTCTCTGCTCCTGTATCGATAAGGGAGATATGGGGGGAAAGAAGCCGTTGAAGGAAAGGGACAATGAGTTTCTTAACGGATGAATCAAAGCTAGGGGGAAAATTGGTAGAAGGGTTTACTGTCGGGTGCTCTGTAGCAACTACAGTTTCAGACTTCTTGACTATTGCAGAGTCTTCCAAGAAATAACCATTTACTCAGATAGCGGAGCGGCCATAGTCAAATCTTAGCTTTTCCATGATAATTTTTTGTAAGTCCTAAAACTAAAAGAGTCAGATATAGAGTTATATATGGAGTTATATATACCAAAGTGATCAGGGTGACGAGTAAAGTTGAAATCCGGATGTCTGTCTGTCCGTCCGTCTGTCCTTCCGACCGTGCAAGCTGTAACTTGAGAAAAAATGGAGATATCATGATGAAACTTGGTACACGTATTTCTTGGCTCCATAACAAGGTTAAGTTCGAAGATGCGCAAAATCGACCCACTGCCACGCCCACTAAATGGCGAAAACCGAAAACCTATAAAGTGTCATAACTAAGCCATAAATAAAGATATTAAAGTGAAATTTGGCACAAAGGATCGCATTAGTGAGGGGCATATTTGGACGTAATTTTTTTGGAAAAGTGGGCGTGGCCCCGCCCCCTACTAAGTTTTTTGTACATATCTCGGAAACTACTATAGCTATGTCAACCAAACTCTACAGAGTCGTTTCCTTCAGGCATTTCCATATACAGTTCAAAAATGGAAGAAGTTGGATAATAACCACGCCCACCTCCCATACAAAGGCTATGTTGAAAATCACTAAAAGTGCGTTAACGGACTAACAAAAAACGTCAGAAACACTAAATTTTACGGAAGAAATGGCAGAAGGAAGCTGCTCCCAGGCTTTTTTAAAAATTGAAAATGGGCGTGGCCTCGTCCACTTATGGACCAAAAACCATATCTCAGGAACTATTTGACCGATTTCAATGAAATTTGGTCTATAATATTTTCTTAACACCCTGATGACATGTACGAAATATGGGTGAAATCGGTTCACAACCACGCCTTCTTCCAATATAACGCTATTTTGAATTCCATCTGATGCCTGCTCTGTATAATATATAGTACATTAGGAACCAATGATGATAGCGGAATAAAACTTTACAAAAATACGGTATTTGAAAAATATGTAAATGACGGATAATGAAATCTCGATTATCACTTTATCATGCGAGAGTATAAAATGTTCGGTGACACCCGAACTTAGCCCTTCCTTACTTGTTCAATTTCGGTTTTTTACGATTTTCTTCCGCAATAATGAGTAATTTTGATAAATTTTATTATAAATCATCCCTGATTAATATTGCACAAAGATAATTACCTCTCTAAAAACTTATTGAAAGCTCATCTAGACATCTTTTATTGTCTTCTTATTTGATTTCACAAATTTCCTAAATAGACAATATTATGAGTAATACGATTGTTAAAATTTCATTTATTAAAAATTCTTTCTATTATTCAAAACTCAAAAATTCATATTGTTGCAGAAATTCTCAATCGACAAAAAATCAGCAGAATAATTTAATGCCAAAAACCACAACATCGTTCAGCTGCCAAGTTCATTGTTTCAATATTTCATTAAAGTATGTTGTATATTATTTACCCTATCGATTGCTTACACGCGTTGAGTTTATTTACTTCCGCAACTCAACTACACCACAGACCAAACAAATCTACTTTGCATGCCACGCCACAATACGCCACATTCATAATTCAATGCACTTCATTCATTATTTAGACTTTTGTACATTAGCGAATAAACGCCGAAAATAATTAAAAGCAATTGCCAGCACAAATTAACTCATAAATGCCACAAACTGCAGATTATCTTTGCTAAAAGCTGCCTGCAAATAAAACGCTCGATCAAAATCGCATCACCCGTACATAAGCCATTCATCAACGCAGACAGGCGTACAAGCGTTCCAAGAGTTGCCATCACCAATGTTGACGGAATGACTTCCTGCAATCATGCATAAATAAATTTTTGGCAAAAAAATTATGATTTTCAATTATAAACATTTTTAACATTTTTGCAAACTAATCTGATAAATGTTTTTGTTGCCTTCTTTTAGCCAAATGTCTGATGAGTTGAACAATTTAACAAAAAACAGCCGAAATATGAACAATATGAGTAATACATAGCAGCAGCAAAGAAAATAATGCTGCTGAATTGTAGATGTTCATACAAAAATATAACTAAATTTGCACACGCATTGAGGAAAGAGATAAAAGGGAAACTAAAAAAAAATTAATCATAAAAAATATTTAAAAAAAAAATACTATGCAAAAAACATGCTTCACTTCACGCGCAAGCTTCACTACTTTGGTTAGCAAAAGCAACAAAAATTAAGCATTAAAATTGCGAACGAAAACAAAAACAATTCACTTTCAAACACAACTGTGCAGAAATATGAAGGGAAAACATAAGAAGAAAAAATTTAGAAATAAATGTAGATGGATTTTAATTAAGTTCACATACGCATTAAAGCTGAGTAAAAAAACTAAAAAATGCAAAAAAATTAAAAAAAAGAAAAAAATTAGAATAAAGTTTTAAGCACCGACATCGGACAACCATAACATACAAACTGACTGCTCCAGATGATTTGGAACTTAAGCCTTTGTATAGAAAACGTTTTTATTTGAATCGGTATGTTTAAAAAATTTCTCAAAATCATTATCTAAGGCATTGCTATAATCTCCGAAGAAATAGCTACAATCGGGCAACTACATATATCACATAGCTGCCGTACAAACTAACCGATCAAGCTAAAATCCTTGCATGGAGAACTTTTACATTTGATAAGTTATCGCCACGAAATTTGGCAAACATTTATATCAAATGTGGCGCTATAATCTACGAAGAAATTGTTTACATCGGATTATTATAGCACAGAGCTACCATACAAACTGAGCGTTCAAACTCAAGTCCTTATATAGAAAACTCTTTTATTTGACAGCGTAGTTTCACAAAACTTGGCATAGATCATTACACAGGGCATTGCTACAATTTTCCAAGAAATTATTCAGATCCGACAACTATAGCATATAGCTGCCATACAAGCTGACCAATCAAAATTAAGTCTTTCTATGAAAACTTTTTTATTTGATAAGGTATCACCACGAAATTTGAATATCTAAAGCTATGCCATAATATACGAAGAAATTGTTCAGATCAGACAACTATAGCATATAGCTGCCATACAAACTGACCGATCAAAGTCAAGATAAAAATCTTCTTATACACTTTTTATGTTATAATATATACACCTATGAAGGTTATTATAACTTCGTTGCAACGGAATGTAACGTTTTTTCTTGCTTTAATTCGATTATGCTAAAATATTAATTTAAAAAGTGGTTTAAAATATTAAACCATTTATATTAATATTCTTATTTGTGTTTTTCAATACATTCGCCAGCTCATTTATATTATATAAATCATTTATATTTTCTTATTATTTCTTAGCAATTTAATTTAATTACTCATAAAGTTCGCATATACATACAATACACATATACAGGTACTATATTTACTAGCATTTGCTCTACCTCACATAACGACTCCGTCCATCGTCGTCTTTAATTGCCGGTTACGTATACGCAATGTATTCGCATGTAAGTATATGCGCTTGGTTAAGTGGTATGAGCAGCTAGGAGCCATAAAGACTTAATGAGTAGGTTAAGCAGTCATAAAGTGTCATTATTGACGGTTGTTTAAGATTTTCATCGCCTATTTCGGAAATCCTTGGCAAGAATTCAAACGCGGTACTAATACGGTAATTATTTAAATTAATAAATTATTGTATACGTTTGGTTGTTGAGCAAAATTTTCGGTAACTTATTTCATATTTCATGAATGATGTTTTAAATTTTATATACAATTATAATATATTTGGGTTCTTTAAATTCTTTAAATTGAAGAAATGTTAAGTAAGCTAATGCGTGTGACAAGCAGATCGCATAAATTAGTTTAAACCGGTCTTTTAAACACACGCTATATAACAAAAAATCACAATTTTTGTAGGAAAATCGTATTTTTTATTAACCTTAGAACCTTATTATCTTATTTTTATCATTGATTGATTGAGAATTGAGGGATGGAGTCATGTGTAGAAATTCACGCAAGTGAAGAAAGTTCTCTGATTGCCATTCACTTGGGAGTGGCCAGAAACGATTCCTTTACATATGGCTCAAGCAGCTCACGACTTCCGGTCTTTGCTCTTGGCATTTAATCAGTAATCTTAAGCAAATATAGTAACTTGGCTCTTGGCATTTAATCGGTATTCAAGTAAGCTTTTGTTCTTCATAAAATGTAGATATTCGGGGTTATAGAAACTAACTCTCCAAACTGATATACATATATACGGCGCATGTACAGTCTTAGTAGATAAGATTACAGACTTACTCATATTGGTCGATCCTTTTTTAAGGTGAAGTCTTTATTAACTTGGTCAAATTCCCAGAATGTGCAAATGTATGTTTATACAAAATCTACTAAAAAGATGTATATAATTTTTAAATTAATGAGGGTTCTATTTAGGGTTACCGTTTGAGTAAAATACGCACTTTTTTGTCCTATATTTTGCTGATATTTTTAAGTTAATTTCCGAATGTCACTCTGATAGAAACCCTCATCCTATTGGAAGAAAATTGAAACAGTATACATTCACTCAAATCTTTTAGGTATATTTTTCACCAGCAAAATTATTCTTCACTTACAAGACTAATAACCTCCTAACCTCTCAAACTAGCTTTCGGAATTTCTGTCGCATCACTATTATACCATATGTGTGGCCTGACGTCGTCTTGCATACAATTCCCTTCCTGTTAACCATAGCTGAACGCTTTTGGACCACTGTTATCTACATCCGGTTAAATTGTTGACAGCAGAGATGCAAATTTTGAACTTGGCTATAGAAGCAGCTAAATCTCACTAAATACATAGCAAAAGTTTCCCAAATTGGCCGGCATTTGTGCTGGCTCACCGCTCTTCGACTGCTGACACTTGTCGTAGTCGCAAATAACCAAATTTTCATCATCAACTCGATTTTATTGCGACTCGGCAGCGGTTCTAAGATAGATATTCGGTTTATGATTTTTTTTTTACATTATTCATTTGAAACCCATACATCGAATTTCTTTTTTATCCAGCTTAGCTCTTTTGTGCAATTTTTAGCACTTAGTCAATCTATGCAGTGTTTATATGATGGTCGAACATTTTCGACCTGAGGCCTTCAAGAGCGTGCTGCATCACTAACAACAAAATTGATGAAACCAAACTTCCGTATGATTGTCTGTTGTCAGTATCAGCATAATAAACACTATTTCCGGGGTGTTGCTAGCGTGTCATCTTTATCGAACAAAATGCCCAAAGTATGGCGTATTTTCTATTTGCTAGGGTCTATTTTCAAATAACCCTACAAAAAGAAGTCAGAAGCAGTCATATTCTGAGATTTGTGTAACTCACTAAGGAATTTGTGACGTTAGACAGGTTGCCTAAGAGGTTGTTGGAACATACCATGGTCGACCACACTCTTAATATTATATGAATTTTATATGGAGAAAATTCAAATCAACCTTTACAATGTGCTTCAATGTGTTTTTTTTTTACTTACGACAAAATGCTAATCACCAGATTGTAATGGATTCTAAGCAACAATTTCACTATTTTCTTCAAACAATT
>NC_052500.1:67582562-67610983 GCF_016617805.1 Bactrocera tryoni | reverse complement strand
CGCCGCATATTTTCGTATAATTTCGAGCATTAGTCCTGTCGGCCAATTTGTCAAGCTGTTCATACTCACGCATTCCGGCCTCTCTCCTTTTCCGTCCAAATGCGTCTCGCATCTCTCTTCAACTCACGGTATCATTTTTATTTTTACGAGGAAATCAACCAGCTGGTCAGCGGCACCTTCCCAATTAAGGGACCGAGGTTGTTGTTTCTTTCTCATTCATTTGTGACGTTTTTTACGTGGCGAGTCCCAAACACAGCGCACAATCCTAGGGAGGGATGGTTCGCTTTCTCACTTTAGCTCGCCTTTAAGCGGATGTTTTTTGGCTATCTTGAGGATACTTGATCTAAGACTATGTAAAAGAATCGTTTCTGTAGCCTTCCTAATGCAAAATGACACTCCAGAGAACTTCTCTTCCTCACTTTGGTGTGAATTTCTACGCATGATTCCATCCACTGAAAATATCTAAAAAGAACCTTTCTTTGGTATAATAGTGACATAGAACAATTAGTAAATTAGAATGTTAAATATGGTAATTGAAACTTTAAGTATAATTTTTTATCAACTCTTAGATGACGCTGTTTAATTTTTTCAAATTTTATACATGTATAATTTATTAGCCACGAGTATGTAAATGTATTATAAAAATACACATATAGCATATACATACAAACTTGGCTTCCAAATGTCGCTGGAGCCAGCGAAGACTCCGACGATCAAGTCATTTTTGAACGACGGTATGAGCGCGAGTTGATTTTGTGGACAAGCGGACAACAAGTCGTCGCCAGTGTTCACCTGCTCGGAGGCTTGATAGAAGCAGAAGAGGAAGCCACACATAAACATATAGAGGGCAATTGTATTAGATACATACGCAGAAGGAGCTACACCGACGGCAATGTGATAGACATAGCTTCCTGAAGCTCAGCGGCTGCATACCTCAATGGATTGATTTTATAACAAAAAGCCTAAAATGGTGTCGAATTACCTTTTAAGTGTGTGTAGAACTAAAACATTGATTAATTGTTAACATGATAAATTTTGCAGATTTGCATGGCTAACTAACAGACCGACGCGCCGTCTGACCAGCTAGCTGTCTGCGCTACTATAAATCATTTGAGTGACTATAAAATGGAAGTATGAGTATTAATAAAGTTGCATTACTTTATGTAGAGATTCAGAGATGTGTTTATTTAAATTGAGTTTGACTTTGAATTGAGCTGTTTTATTCCAGATTTACCATGGTTGCTTACTGCCATATGTTGTAAGTCAAAGTAAAATTTGCATTGAATTGAAATAAATTTTCACAACAAATTGTGATTAACACGTGTTAGGACGGACGTACAACATAGCCACAAACTAAATAAAGATAAGAATTTACTATGCCACATATATGGTATAATTGGTGGAGATAGTAAAAGGCGGTTGGTCGACGGTGTTCCTAAACCGCTTTGAAGAATATTTTTATACCCCGAACAAGGTATATTAATCTTGTCACGAAGTTTGTAACACCCATAAGGAATCGTCGGAGACCCTATAAAGTATATATATAAACGATCACTATGTCGAGCAGAGTCGATTTAGCCATGTCCGTCTGTCTGTCTGTCCGTCTGGTCTGTCCGTCTGTCTGTGTATATACGAACTAGTCTCTCAGTTTTTAAGATATCGTTTTGAAATTTTGCAAACGTCATTTTCTCTTCAAGAAGCTGCTCATTTGTCGGAACGGCTGACATCGGACCACGATAACATATAGCTGCCATACAAACTGAACAATCGGAATCAAATGCATGTATGGAAAACTTTCACATTTGACAAGATATATTCACGAAATTTGGTATATGTTATTTTCTAAGACAACAATGTAATCTTCGAAGAAAATAATGGAACTGGTGCTTTAGAGTCGACGATTGCTTCAAATGATCTTACTGGCATCGTTTGAATGTCGGAAAGATCAGTGAAGATCATTTTGAAAATCATTTAACAAAAAGCGGAAAGCTGTTATTGATTCTAAGGCATCAATGAAATCTCTAAGAAAACAACGTCGAGTTAACGCTCAAACAATGCTTTCCTCAATTGCAGGTGTCATGAAACGTATTTCCAACGGACGATGAGTCTTATAGTATACTCCATGGTTATTCAAACAGATTTATCAATCGGCTGAATATCGTACAAGGTGAGTCAGCCGAAAAAACAACAATGATAAAGTTGATCAAAAATCAAAATTATATTGGCAGGCCAAGCTGTCAACAAGGAACTATTTGAGTGACGCCTTTGGCGTGAAGTTATTCGTAAAATTATATGGGCCGACAACTTTAATTTTTGCACCATAATAGCAACTGTTTCCTTGAGTGCTTGATTGGAAAAACGTTAACTCAAGTGTAGTTGGCCTAAAGGTAATTACTTTTTGCAGAATGAAATTGTTCTAAAAATGATGAAAAGTCTTACTACCAGTATATATATTTTGAATTTACTGAAGCGTTCTAAATAACGAAAATAATAATATAAACATAATATTTTGAGATGAATTAAATGGAAGAGAGTAAACGTATACTTCAAATACTTTCAAGTTTGAGATTTTAGAAGGGCTAATGTGACACATTAATGTCAATATGTTAGAAATAAGTAGCTAATAAATATAAAGCATTAATATATTATATGTTTTGTTTGAAATAACCCAATACTTCAATTCAAATATAATTTTTGTATGGAAGACAAAGAAATCCCTCGAAATCAAAGAGTAAATAAAAGAGAAGAAAATAGTATATCTACTAAAGAAAGAAAGGTTGTCTTATCTTCTAAGGTGCGCCAAGTCTACACGTTACTGTCTGTAAGTGCTGGCAGTCTGTTTCAGCTGGTATAATCCCATTCCTTCCCTTCGCTACTCTCCAACATTTGGGGAAACACTGCTCCTTATATAAGGTATGTATTTTTATTGTAAATATTGACATTTTTTTTAAATTTATATGATTTGAAAAATTGTAGTAATAGTGGCTTGATTTCAGACCATAATTGTACCAAAATTCTGTATTTCTCTCATGGCAACCTAAGTATCCGAGATAATTAAGATTACTTAAAGAAATCTTTGAGTGTGATCCATGCGTAATCATAAGTTGGAGTGAGGTTTCCCTTATTAAGGGGCTATACCAGTGTGACACTATCAAAAAATCGTTTTTTTTTTTTTTGCTTTTTCTGTAGATTATATTTTTCTGTGAAATCGGCAAGTTCATATCTTGAATAGTTTCTGAATCGCAGAGTTCTAAAGAGCGACCACTCGCAGGTATAAATTGAATAGTTGAAACTTTAAGCGCGTTTTGCTCGAAACGACATTTTTCGAAATAGCTGACACTGCAACTCAAACGAAAATTGACCAAATTTATTTAAACTGCGAATATATTGAGATATATATACTATACAAGAGATTTAACGTATCTTTCGAGATTGCTAGTCAATCAAAGCTTTCAAGTTTGAGATTTTAGAAGGGGCACATTAATGTCAATATGTTAAGAACAATTAGCTAATAAATATAAAGCATTAATATATATATTGTTTGAAATAACGCAATAATTCAATTCAAATACAATTTTATGTGGAAAACATAGAAATCCCTCGAAATCAAAGAGTAAATAAAAGAGAAGAAAATAGTATATCTACTAAAGAAAGAAAGGTTATCATATGGCAAGGTGTTTGCGCCAAGTTACACGTTACTGTCTGTAAGTGCTGGCAGTCTGTTTCAGCTGGTATAATCCCATTCCTTCCCTTCGCTACTCTCCAACATTTGGGGAAACACTGCTCGTTATATAAGGTATGTATTTTTATTGTAAATATTGAAACTTTTTTTTAATTTATATGTGAAAATCGTGTGTGAAATCTGTGAAATCGGCAAGTTCATATCTTGAATAGTTTCCGAATGGCAGAGTTCTAAAGAGCGACCACTTGCAGGTATAAATTGAATAGTTGAAACTTTAAGCGCATTTTGCTCGAAACGACATTTTTCGAAATAGCCGACATCATAACATCTCTCACTAATTCACCAAATTTATTTAATGACTTTTGAATTATTGAATTTCTAAAGCATACAATGTAATTCCGGAAAATCGTTCAGATCGGTTAACTATAGCATATAGCTGTCATACAAACTGAACGATCGGAATCAAGTTCTTGTATGGAAAACTTTAACATTTGACAAGATATATTCATCGAAATTTGACATATTTTTTTCTAAGGCAACAATGTAATTCCGAAGAAATTGTTCAGATCGGTTAACTATAGCATATAGCTTCCATACGCTGAACACATAGTTACCAACAGAAATGCACCTGTGAAGGGTATTTAGCTTCGGGGCAAACTGAAGTTAACGTTTTTTCTTGTTTTTCAATGTTTTTTTTAAACTCTTAAAATATCTGAAAATATATGATCGTTTTGCTGCGCGGAGAAAGACTATTCAAGACGGAGGATGCTGATAGGGAAAAACAGAAATATTATATTTTCCTTTGTCATGTATTTACATAGCTAAAAGGTGCTAAGTGCTTTAAGCATTAACTCATTGAAACTTCAGAAATTTTGCACAGGTGAATACTCAGGCACTTCGGATATAGTATTTTACATGCTTCCAAGTAAATACCTGGTACTCAATCCAGATTTAGTTTTTTTTTTTTTTCAAGTATGAAAATCAACTAATTTTGAAGTTAAAGATCGCGTTTTTGAGCGCTTTTCAAAAATGTGCAATTAATGCTTGAAAAGTGCATGTTTAAAGTGAAATGCTTAACCAAAAACACTGGAGAAAAAAGAAACGTTTGGGTACTACACAAGCTAAAAAAGTTAACGGAACGAACTCATGAACCGCTTTTCCATTCGCGAACCGCCGCTGAATCGCCAAATTAGTAGAGAAGTGAAGGACAGCTACCGTTATGAATTTTTAATTTTACTTTGCTTGTTCGGTGACATGGTAAAAAACGGTGATCAGGTCAGAATTGACGGTCACGAAGATTTCGCTTTATATTTGATGCAATTGACAGGGATTCATTTACTACACATAACACCATTACAGCCAAACTATTAATTCTCACACTTACAGTTCAATTTTGAAGGAAACAACTGGGTGCAGCCAGCTTCTGGTCAATAGGAGAAGAATTGTGCTCTGTCAGGGCAAAGTCAGGCAAAACAAATCAATAGTGAATCGCCAGAATCTCGTGGAGCTTGGTTTGGAGGTTCTTATGCATAAAACTATAGTCCTTACCTGTATACATGAAAATATAAAATAAAAAGCAAAAATGATGGATTTATTTCTAAAGGCTAATTCACTTTTTTAAAGATTATTTTTGAAGCTCATTTCTTTCAAATATCGGCAGCGGCTACGTCTCAAATGGTCCATCCGTTGAGTCCAATTTTCAAGGACTCGTTCGACCATTTCGAGTGGTAACTGGCGAACGCCACGGGTGATGTTTTGCTCCTAGGCCTGAATAAAAGCGCGATTGTTCACATAGACTTTAGATTTTACATATTCCCACAGGAAAAAGTCTAACGATATGATATCAAACGATCTTGGTGGCCAATCGATCGAACCAAAACGTGAAATTATCTGATCACCGAAGTGTTCTCCCAACAGAGCAATTGATTCATGCGATGTAGGGGAAGTGGTGCCGTGTTGTTGAAACCAAATGTCGCCGAGACCTCGAGCTTTAATTACAGATATCAAATAGCGGTTATCATGGCGCGGCAGTGGTCGCCATTGGCGATTACGTGCTCAGCGGCATCATTTGTGAAGAAATATGGACCACTGAATCCACCGGCTCACAAACCAAACGAAACTATTATTTTTGTTGGCTAAAATGGTAGCTGTTGGATCTCTTCAGATATCTCTACGTCCCTAATGTGACAATTTTGCTTGTTTGCATGCTCATTGAGCCAGAAATGGGCCTGATCACTGAACTAAATTTGGCTCGAAAACGTCGGATCTTTTTAGAACTTTTCAAGTGTCCATAGAAACTCACTAGTCTGTCCAAAAAGGCTATTAGAAAAGTACTGCGGATGACACGTTATTAAACCTTATATTCCATTATTAAAACTTATTATTTTTCAGAAATTCCAAGGTATTCTAATAATAGAAAAAACTCAAAACTGAGCATCCTGGTAGGAAGTTACTGCCATATATTGCGAGCATTAACAAATAACAATAAAGAATCATTCCTTATCTGGCCTCACGCCTCACAGATTCCTGATCTATGTTAATTACACTTCTAATTAGCAATGAACATTTCAATACTTAATTAAATCTGTTTTATAACTTTATTTTATTACCCTCAACATGGACATTTCTTTTCATTAAGTGAAAAGTTTATTAACACTTTTTTCCACAAGTTTAGCCATATTTGAGATATACTAGTAATAATATTGTTAAAGCAAATATTTTTTTCGCTTGCCAGCAGGTATTGAAATCAGTTTTGAAACATATGCAACCACAATTATTAACTAATCAAGTTTTCTCGTGAAAGAATATATATGTATGTGTGCATGTGCGAGATTTCGCGGCGCACATTTCTGGTATGCTGTTGTTATTGCCTTTTAATACATGTTGCCGCACACCTAGTTCTTACCATTTAAAGCATTTGACAATTTCCGTTCGTGTTTTCAAGTGTTTACTCGCTACTTAAAACAACGCGAGAATAATGTATTTTGCTGTGTGTGTATTTTTTTCATATTTTCTTGCAATTTCTTCAAATGCAAATTTATTATGTAAGCTTTTTCAGCATAAATATTTTTAATTACTATTTGTTTCGCTTTTATAATTTGTTGTATTAGTTTTTTAATAAAGTTGTGTGTTGTTGCATTGCCATAACGGTTGACAGCAGGAAAATATGTGCCACCTAAGTGGTGAAGGCAATGCTGTTGTGGTGGCGTTTTTCGGTTTGTAGCTGCCACTGTTTTGGAAAAACACCATTTCCTTATATGTAAGAAACAATTAAAATTAGCCACATTCTATTAGTCATATGGGAAATACTCAGAAGTGTTTGTGTGTGTATTGTGGGTATGCCGACAAGATTACTTGACAGTTGAATAGTCTATAGAGTTCCGAGAAGAAGAGAAAAACTAAGCTGTAATACATATCATTCCTCAAAAGGCTAACAGTGCATATTTTCCTTGCTTAATAAATATAGTTGTAATTATTTCTTTATAAGTCTACTAAGATTCTTTTTATTTTATTTAAATAACAGAACCCATAGTGATGACGAGTAAAAATTTAAAGTATTTTACCAGTTTATTAAATTTATACCAATTGCTTGTTCGTTTCGCCTTGTCTTTAATTTTAAAGAACCAAGGTATTTAGCTCATTGAGATCACATAAATTCATTATAATCTTCAAATATTTAATTATGCCAGTTAATTAAATTTATACCAGTTGTTTTTTCATTTCGCTATCGCTAAAATTTTAGAGAATAAAATAAATAACTTTTGAGCTCATATAGTTTCATTCCAATCTATAAATACATATATTATTATACCCTCTTATTAAATGTATTCCATTTGCTTGTTCGTTTTGACAATCCTCATGTTTTAGAAGATAAATAGATGTATATCAACAAAATCAAATAGTTCCATTCCAATCTCTAAAAACAATATTTTTTATACCAGCTTATTAAATTTATACCAGTTGCTTGCTCGTTTCGTTACTCTTCCAGTTTTGGAAAACGTATCTCATTAAGATAATATGGTATGTTTTTATTCTAATATATATAAATATTATTATACCAGATCATTAAAATCATGCTAGTGCTTTTTTTGTTTCGCCACTTCTATATTCACTTCTATATCAATAAAAAATACCTCACTGAAACCTAGTTTCATTCTTATATGCAATTACTTTATTATACCAGTTTACTAATATATATATATATATATATATTTAAACCAGTTGCTTGTTTGTATTTTTACTCTTTAAGTTTTGAAAAATCGTTTGTTGTACCTCATTGAAATCCTATCGTGTAGTTTTATTCTAATATATAAACATTTCATTATACCAGTTCGTTAAAATTATGCTAATGCTTTTTTCATTTCGCTACGTTTCAACTTTTAGATAATTGAAAAATATACCTCATTGAAATTACATAGTTTCCTTCTATTTTACAAATATTTCATTATGCCAGTTTCTTAATTTTATACCTGCTGCCTGCTCATTTCGCCGCTTCGCAAGTGTCTGCAATTGGGACTCAGCTTCTTATTATGTTATATTATATGAAATTGGAACAGAGATCGATTTCGAACTCATCGAAGGACCACACCTCTTAATATTTTTCAGCGAGTTTATCTACTTTGCGTCTCCAACAGCTGATGGATATGAACAGATTTTTCAGGAATATTTTGCTATCTACAACAGAGTAATTTGCAATTTTCAAAAAAATCAGTGGTGCTGTGGACTTGAGGAAAAAATTCCAAGCATTCGCCAACTAAATTAATCGAAAATGGTAAGATCGAAGTTGACAATTAACAGAACAAAAAGAGAAAATTTAGTTGGCAGAGAAATGCAACTCCGATCACATTACTGTCAGTACTCCACAAGGGGTTTAAAATATATGAAGACTATGCTTTATCATAACGATTTTCTTTCCCTTCGGAACGTAAACAAGGCAATTGATTTAGCACCAGTTAATCATTTCTCATTCTCTAAAAACAAATAAAAGTAACCAAATTAAAAATACGAAGAACTGTTTTAATCTAAGAAATATATAAAAACTTTGAAAAGCCGATTGGCCACACAACACACTCAAAAAGCACCTCTGTCACACTCAAAAAGCAACACTGGCACACTCTCCACACTTGGAGACCACACTCTCCTCAGCCCAACGAGAAAAAAAGGGCTCGTCCTAAAAGAAGCTTTTTCCTTTTTCCGATCACTTGTCTCGAGACGTACACATCGGCGGGTTATCCTAGTTGCAGATTCGGCACGCGGTTAAAAACTTTTTTTCAGCAGTTTTCTATTTCATCCGGCGTTATTCGACGCATCAAAAACATCAGTTTTCTATTTCATCCGGCGTTATTCGACGCATCAAACACATCAGTTTTCTATTTCATCCGGCGTTATCAACACCTCATCACCACTTCGTTTATAAGAACATATACACCTCCACTGGTATCCGACCAGTAGGCTTTTATTATAACCTTTCTGTTTCTTTAATAAAATTGTTAACGTGAAGTGAACAACCACATACTTATATATATATTGCGTCCCAAAAGCAGTGGGTATTAAAACCAAGTGGTAAGTTTATATACCGATAATGAATAAACCATGATGCAAAATGAAGTTTTATGTATGGTGCGATGCGAGTTAATACAAAAAAAAATCAAAGGGCCTTATGGACCGCATTTCCATCAGCCAACGGTTGGTAAATCTCATCAAAATCCATTCATATGTGAAGCGAATGGTTACTGGTAATGAAAAGAGAATTTACGACAACGTCAAGCGATAACAGTCGTGATGCAGTCAACTCTGATTTCTAATTGACAGTCAGAAAGGTTTTGCCATTTATTTGGAGAAATATTTACTTGAGCTCCTCCCAAACAGTCAAATTTTTATTTCGGACCTGAACTGTCAGCAATTAGACGATAGCCAGTAGCAGTTAGCTTTGATCAATGGGAGAAGATTTTTTTCCATCGGGACATCGCCAAGCCTCACACATCAAGAGAAATTCAACAAAAAGTTATTGAACAAAACCGTGCACATTTAAATTAAAATTTTCTGTAGTTCTCATGATTCAAAAGCCAGGAAAATCAGGATATGATACAGGCCCACATCATTTCTACCGCTAACATCGAAGCTTTTTGAAAAAATTCTCATAAAAAACTCAATAAAATGATAGAACGAAAAATCCAGCGCATCAGTTTCGGTTTCGAGCTAACCATTCTGCGATTGATTAAATCCACAGAATTACACGCATTATTGAAATTTGAGGAAAAAAAAACTCTGTTCTACCTTGTTTTTGAATGTTTCAAAAGCGTTCGATAAAGTTTGTCACAAAAGACTGCTTTCGAAACTGAAACCGATTTTACCGAAACATCATTATGATATCATAAAATCATATTTATCAGGTAGTGTGTTGGGCCCTCTTCTTTATATTCTATTCTCGCATGACCTGTAGACTGTAATTATGCAATAATTGTCAAACCGCCTTGGTATTGTAGATATGTTGATATACAAATCTGTAGAGCGTGATCAAGGCGTACACAGAAGTAACCACCACCATGAAAACTCAAACGCATCAAGCAAACGATATTTCAAATTAGAAAATACTCTCAGAGTATTTGTGTAATTATATCCTGAACAGGGTATATTAAGTTTGTCACGAAGTTTGTAACACTCCGAAGGAAGGGTCGGAGACCCTATAAAATACATATATAAATGATCACTATGTCAAGCTGAGTCGATTTAGCCATGTCCGTCTGTCTGTCCGTCTGTCTGTATATATACGAACTAGTCCCTCAGTTTTTAAGATATCGTTTTGAAATTTTGCAGACGTTATTTTCTCAAAACGGATAACAATAGCATATATTCCATACAAACTGAACACATAGTTACTAACAGAAATGCACCTGTGAAGGGTATTTAGCTTCGGTGCAACCGAAGATGGTCAAAAATCGATTTTTTTTTTGAGAAACCTCCATTTTGTCAGATTTAACATTACGTTAACGAAATCTGTTTGCTTTTTTAATTTCAGACGATCCAGTTCAGAGATATAGTGGTCATCGCGAAACGTTCTTTTTGAGAGGAGCTTTCGGAGATCAGCTGTAGTTAATTTCCAAATAAATATTTTTACTAATACTAAGTCTTAAACTACAGTTGAAAGATGCCATCAAAAGTATGCAAATTTTCGGATCAATAGATTTAAAAGTTTTCTCAGAAAACATTCTAGGAAACTCGCTTTTTCGACTTCCTAACTGTAAATAACCCTTTAATGAAATAAAAAAAAAATCAAATACTAATAAGGAAGTTTTACGTAAACAAAAGGATGTATTATTAACTAAAAGTTTGCTGTATAATGGCACAACGCGTTAACTACTTCATGCTACTTTATGAGGGTTTACATAATATTCAAAAAACGAAACTTCCTTCTCTTCAGTTTACCAACTATTACGCACACCTTAAATACTCATTAAATGTTAATGGCGAAAATACTTACAACTTTGTACAAGTATACAACTCATGAAAAGTGATTTGCTGTAATCAGCAGACACTTCACCTTGACCACAGGTACTACAGCCGACTAGCAGACACTACTAAAGGCACACCAACTAACCTACTATTTCCTTAACTAACCACTTAAACGCCACATTGACCACCAACAAATGCCACTTTTCAAAGTTTGCGAACGCTGGGAAAAATCGCACGAAAAAAAATGTTGTTGTTGTACGCATTGACGTGCGTAAATAAAGCCAGATATTTCGCACTTCAAAGCAAAGAAACTTACATACTTGTATATATAGATTTCAATGTTACGGCTAATTTACTGCAAAAGGTAACACCCAAAGCAGAAATTGCAAGAAAATAAACAAAAAAAAAACAATTTCAAACTCTTTGACTCACTGTCTTTAATTTTGCATTTGTAGGCTCATAAAAGCTTTTAATGCTTTTAAGAAAAGCACAAACACACATGCACGTTATACATATATATAATGAAGAATGGCGTGAAAAGGAAAAATTGAAATCCAACAGGTGCTGTAATAAATGTATTTTATATGCCACTGCCACTGTCGCCTTGCCGCTGCTCGCTGCTCGCTGCTTGCTGCTGGTCAGTGGTGCCACACAGCTCAACACAGCATGTTGCAAATGCATAAATTTCATTGTAATTACCGCTGAAATGCGTGCTTAATGAAGCTGCTTAGTCCAGTCGCCACCGGCTGAGTAGCGCATAATTTCCATTTTGTTTTTGTTTTCCGCTGTTTTGCCTTTGTTTTTAGTATTTTTTTTGCATATTTTATACATTTTGCGTTTGGTTGCGTAATTTGTGTCAATAAGTGAGGTCAATATTGTTGTCAATTTATGTAATTTACGTCAGAAAATTGTGTGCATACATGGAAGTGCGTTTATGTAAATCATTTATGCACACGCATGCATGTGAATTTCACATAAATTATATTTGTAAATTTAATCAAAATTTGACGTAAGTATTTGTGTGGAGAAATCATATAATTCAAGAAAAAACATTAACCTCGTTTGCACCGAGCTCACAAATGCAAAGGGTTGCTTACAAGACAGTTCGTGTATTGAATAAAAAAATTTCACAAAGCAAAAAGATGTGGGTCAAGTTTAAAGAATTTTACGAGAGCTTCTTCTTCAGTGACTTCAATGTCATGATGCGCAGTTCCTGAATGTTTCCAATGCAGTAGTAGTCTTTTGACTTCTAATTCTGCCCCCAATGGCACCGCCAGTGATCAAGTTTACCTTTGAGCTTTAAACGTCGCACGACGTTGTCGTTATCCAAAAAGCCTTTGAATCTATCTAGCAAGCAGTCAATAAGATTTTCCCTTTCTTTGGTTTTCAAAGTAAATACTCTTTCTAAAAGCAGCAAGCTCAGTTGAAATTCATCCAATTCTTCTCTAGAAAAGCGGGGCTTCAAATCCTCACCAAATGTATCCAACAGAAGAGTGTACACTGAGACCCTGTAGTATTTTATTCATTATTTTCACGTTCTGTTTGTCGGCCGCAGATTTTTGGTTTTTCTTCGTCCACTTTCAGTTCTGCCGCCATTTTATTCGTGTCTGAATAAATGCGTATCTATCATATTTGATGCCTTTACCAGATCGATCCATTCTTTCTGAAGAATCACGCTCAGTGAATGAGTAGAGATAAAATATCACATAGGAAAAAAATCTAAATATACAAGGAGGGTTCCAAAGTAAACAGAACATAGCTCCTCCTGGTGGCGCCATCTATACATACATATGTGGACTAGTGCGTTAGAATATGCTATCTTTATCGATTGTCTACTGAGAATTTCATGACATTTCACTGATTGGAAGTGAAGTTGTTGCGTTTTAAGTGTCAGTATGTTTGTGTTATCGGTGCGAAAATGAGCTTCGAACAAAGAGCTAATATTAAATTTTGTTTTAAAAATGGTAAAACTTTTACCGAAACGTTTCAGTTGATGAAACAAGCTCATGGAGATGATTGTCTATCCCGTAGCAGAGTGCACGAGTGGTTTCAACAATTTCAAAGTTGTCGTGAGGAAATAAATGACGATCAACATGTGGGCCAATCAAAATCCGTGATCACCGGAAATTCCATCGAAAGTTTGCGTGAATTCATCAAAAATCAGCCGAAATCATCATTGGAATTCATGGAAATGGAATTGAACATCTCCAAAACATCGATTTATCGCATTTTGACCGAACATTTTGGCTTTCGAAAGGTGTGGTTTGTTCCGCACAAATTAACTGACGACCAAAAAATGCTCAGAATCCAACATTCGAAAGACGATTACTTGACCAAAATCACATTTTAACCATTAACCACTCCCGTATTCACCTGATGTGGCACTGTGCGACTTCTTCCTTTTCGGAAAAATGCATTTGCCAATGAAAGGAAAACGTTATGTAGACGTAGAGGCCATTCAAAAGGCTTGCACCGGCATATTGGCGGTCATACTGGCCAACGAGCTCAAACACTCTTTCGACATGCTTTTGGACCATGCAAAAAGCTCTATTGAAGCAGAAGGAGACTATTTTTAATAAAATAAATTGATTTTGCCGAAAAAACCATTTGTTCTGTTTTTTTTAAGTCCTGTTTACTTTAGAAAGCACTTTGTATATAAAAAATAGTAAAACTGTTTATTTTAAATCGCGCGAAAAACCATTCTTCGAAATCTTTTTGTTCTTGTCGACAACGCGTTGACGACCATGCACGTCCAAGACTGCTATCAACACCAACTGATGATCAACACGTTAATAAAATAAGGGAAATGGTGCTTGAGAATCGATGATTAACAGTCAGAGATCTTGCTGGCTTCGTTGAAATATCGGAAAGAACAGTGAAAACTATTCTAAAAGATCACTAGGGCCTTAGAAAAGTAAAAGCGCAATTGATTCCAAAATATTAATTTTGTTCGAAAAAAGGATCGCATTGACGTCTGTGAAACAGTGCTTTCCTACTATGCTTATCATGGTAGAGGTGAGCCAAAACCAAAAAACCACGTCAAGGCAGTTCAAAGATCAAGGTTATATTGACAACGATTATCAAATGCATTCCGACCGGCTAAACTGTCAACAAGGAATACTATTGGAGTGTTATGCGTCGTTTACGCGAAGCTATTCGTAAAATGAGGGCAGAATTATGGGCTGTCAATTCTAAGTTTTTGCAACACGCTAACGCCGGATTTAGCACTGTGTGACTTCTTTCTGTTCACCAGACTCAAAGGACTGCTCCGGGTAAACTGGCTTGAAACAATTGAAGACATTAAACGTGCATCACTACGCACATTGCACACGTTGGGACAAGTCAATTGGGGTCAAGTGGCATTACTTTAAGGGGGACGACATAGATTTTGAAGAATAAATTAAGAATTTTCTTAAATTATGAACAAAGTCTTCATATTTCAGTGTCACAGTAGTATGTTAGACTTCCAGAGAAAGAGAATCGACACACACCACCTCTTCGTCGATTTCAAAGCTGCCTTTGACAGCACGAGAACTAGCTGTCTTAACACCATGATATTTGAATTTGTGTATCCTCGCAAAATCAATACGGCTGTGTAAACTGGCGTTGAGCAATACAAAAAGTTCCTGGCAGCATCGGGAAGGACCTCTCCGAGCCGTTCGATACCAAACGAGGTTTCAGACAAGGAGACTTCCTATCGTGCGACTTAATCAGTCTGCTGCTGGAGAAAATAATTCGAGCTGCAGAACTTAATCGAGCAGGTACAATCTTCTATAAGAGTGTACAGCTGCTGGCGAATGCCGATGATATTGATATCATTGGCCTTAACACCCGCCCCGCTTGCTAGGTCCTGTCGTCCGATTGGACGAAAACACTCTAATTTTAGGAGTATTCGACGCATTAGCCGCCGGGGAAAGTAGAAGAAGAAACCTCCACTCCGGGTGGAGAATGACCTGGCTACACTTGGAATCTCCATAGGCGCCAAACAGTGAAAGGGAAGAACGACTGGGGCGCTGTTGTAAACTCGGCTAGGTATATGTATACAAGATATGCATACAGATATCTTGTATAGATATGTTTTAGTAAAAATATTGCTGGATAACTCTGGGACTATTACCCCAGGTGCGATCATATTAACTTTCTCTCAGTAATAAAAGGCAAACTGAATAGCCAAACTATTTCTCAATTTATCTGATAATAATAGAAACCAAAAAACCGTTTGGAGTATTAAAACCAATATCCAAAATTGAGTTTTCAGCCTTTATTTTTGCATTGTAATAATAAAAATTTGCGATATTTAAAACTTCAACTGAAAACTGCACTAAATAAGTCAATCAACTGATTCTGTTGAGATAGAGCAGTTCGAGTTAATATTAGTATAAAAAATTCCTCAAAACTTCAACCACCAATATACATATTTCCATTTAACAAAGAGCCATACAAACTGACTCGTATTAACAACAAAAGCGCTTCCCATACAACAGTTACAAGCTGCATTGTATACTCTCATACAAACATAACACAAACAACAATACAAACACACAAAACTGTTTATTTATATATTTATTCTTCATCCTTAAAGTACGAGTATGTCCACAGGGCGTATTGAATATTTGTTGACATATCTACGCACACCCAATAAAAGTTAACGCAATGAAAAATTAAAAAAGTTAAAATAAAAATAAAATCGCAAAGATACGGCAGCGCAGACCTGTTTAGCACAGTTTGTTATTCCAACTGTTGAAGTGTCGGTCAGCAAAAGCAATGTTTTCAACCCGCCTCCCCCGCCTTCCTATCTGACTAAGCATTTTGTCTTAGCAAACAAAAAGGGCCTTCAACTTGACACTTTAACGCTCGAGTGGCAAGTCACGTTTCATATGTGCGGCTGTGACGAAGTCGGCGGCCACGACAGTGTGTTAACTACACTTGAAATTTTTGTTTTTCCTTTTTTTGTTGTTGCTTTTTTTATACAGAAAAATGCAGCATCACAAAGAGTTTGAGCTCATCTGCTAAATGGGAGGTACACGGGTTCGTACATATGCACATATATGTAGGTTTGTAATAGCGCTGGCAGTTGCGTGGTGTCAATGTCTGCTGGGTTTAAGTAAGGTGTACGACTGATGATCTATGCAGGCAAGCAATCGTGATGTGGTTAATGGAGGAAAACAACATACATATGTATATGCTTGGACATCTTATAAACAAAACAAAAAATTTAAGTAAGCGTGAGTGTGCAGAAAATTATGCAGCAAGAAGCATTATAAGAATTTTTTTGAAGAATTGGACGATTTAAGAAAAAGACAATAAAGGACGTTAACTTTGGTTGCAACGAAGGTATAATACCCTTCACAAATAAAAAGTTTCCATACAAGAACTTGATATTAATCGGTCAGCTTGTATGACAGCTATATGCTATACTTGTCCGATCTGAACAATTTCTTCAGATATTGTAGCCTTGCCTCAAGCAATATTTCATGCCAAATTTCGTGAAGATATCTCATTAAATAAAAAAGTTTCTTTACAATAACATAATTTTGGCTGTTCAGTTTGTATGCCAGCTATATGTTATAACAGTCCGATATCGGCGATTCCTATAAATTAACAGCTCCTTGGGGAGAAAAGGATATGCGTAAAATTTCAGATCAATATTCTAAAAATTCAGCAGTGCTTCGAGAATATACAGACATAATTATTCAGTATTTTTTTCAAAAAGTTCATTAAAACATTTTTTTCAAATTAAATTTTTAATTTAAATATTTATCAACAGAATCAAAAAATCCAAAATTTTGTCTCCGCTTCAATTATAACCGAGCACCACCAATACATTAGACTTAAGCGACAAACTCGCTTTGCTTATTTATTTATGTATTTTAAATATTTCTTCGTCTACAAAAAATTTTGTATAAACTATTGTAATCCGCCTAATTTTTATTATACGTTGACATTGAAATTTTACAAAATCATTATTTTTCAATGTTGATTGGTGTTCAAATTTGTCGATTGTAAGCGCTGACTTAGTAAAGAGTACATATGTTTATGTATATCTGTATATATGTAATGGCGCTTTGTTCAAAATTGTATACATTTTGTTCGATTTAATTTACTGATCGAGTGATATCGTTCAATTGGTCGGAAGCTTTTGGTTTAAAGTAAATAAAGAAATCGTAAGAAAATACAAACTAGCCGATTTGGATAAATGCATGGCTTGCTGATAAGTTGTTCATAGCGATCAATGGTCAGTGTACAAAAATTTTATTTCGAATTGAAACAAAAATGCTACGAAATGCTTATTATTATTTATTTTTATTATCTTTTCTGTTTGTTATAAACATTTTTGTCGTATAATGCAAACTTGTCAAAACAAAATTTCCGATTATTTTCTCATTTTTACAAATTTTTAATGTACAGAACTTTGGTTTAAAGACATCGATTGTCCTATGCTGCTGTAATGGGGCCATTGCCAAGAGATGGAGTCTCTCACCGAAAGTGGTCCACTGGCTCTATGACAGCATAGTCTAGCCCATTATGTTCTATGGAGTATTAAGACTGGAGGAGGACTATAGGAAAGACCATACTTGCAAAGAAACTCGAGAACGTTCAACGGACAGCGCTCATCAACATGTGTGGCGCACTAAGGTCCACTTCAACCATGGCACTTAACGTCATTTTGAACATAATCCCGTAGACATTGCCGGAAGGTGTATGACCGTGATAATGGCTATTAGACTCAGAGAATCTGGGCTCTTAGCAGAATGCGTATCTGAACACTCAGATGTCCTCACATACTTTGACTGCATAGCGGATCATCCAGATCATGGAGTCGCAAAACTGAATTCTGACGGATTCTTCTCTGCTCCTGTATCGATAAGGGAGATATGGGTGGAAAGAAGCCGTTGAAGGAAAGGGACAATGAGCTTCTTAACAGATGAATCAAAGCTAGGGGGAAAATTGGTAGAAGGGTTTACTGTCGGGTGCTCTGTATCAACTACAGTTTCAGACTTCTTGACTATTGCAGAGTCTTCCAAGAAATAACCATTTACTCAGATAGCAGAGCGGCGATAGTCAAATCTTAGCTTTTCCATGGTAATTTTTTGTAAGTCCAAAGTGATCAGGGTGACGAGTAAAGTTGAAATCCGGATGTCTGTCTGTCCGTCCGTCTGTCCGTCCGTCCGTGCACGCTGTAACTTGAGTAAAAATGGAGATATCATGATGAAACTTGGTACACGTATTTCTTGGCTTCATAAGAAGGCTAAATTCGAAGATGGGCAAAATCGACCCACTGCCACGCCCACAAAATGGCGAAAACCGAAAACCTATAAAGTGTCATAACTAAGCCATAAATAAAGATATTAAAGTGAAATTTTACACAAAGGATCGCA
The DNA here is from genome assembly GCF_016617805.1 of Bactrocera tryoni. Classification (NCBI taxonomy): domain Eukaryota; kingdom Metazoa; phylum Arthropoda; class Insecta; order Diptera; family Tephritidae; genus Bactrocera; species Bactrocera tryoni. The sequence continues at coordinate 67,592,470 of NC_052500.1, read as the reverse complement.
TTAGGGAGGGGAATATTTGGACGTAATTTTTTTGGAAAAGTGGGCGTGGCCCACCCTACTAAGTTTTTTTTACATATCTCGGAAACTACTATAGCTATGTCAAGCAAACTCTTGCGAATCATTCCTTTTAAGGCATTTCCATATACAGTTCAAAAATGGAAGAAATCGGATAATAACCACGCCCACCTCCCATACAAAGGTTATGTTGAAAATCACTAAAGAGGCAAGTTAACCGACTGAATACAAAAAACCTCAGAAACACTAAATTTTTACGGAAGAAATGATCAGAAGGAAGCTGCACCCAGGCTTTTTTAAATTGAAAATGGGCGTGGCGCTCGCCGCACTTATGAACCAAAACCATATCTCAAGAACACTAGACCGATTTCAATGAAATTCGGTATATAATATTCTGTAATACCCTGATGACATGTATGCGAAATATGGGTGAAATCGGTTCACAACCACGCCTTCTTCAATATAACGCTATTTTGAATTCCATCTGATGCCTTCTCTGTATAATAGTATAAACATTAGGAACCAATGATTATAGCGGAATAAAACTTTACACAAATACGGTATTTGAAAAATATGTAAATGACGGATAATGAAATCTCGATTATCACTTTATCATGCGAGAGTATAAAATGTTCGGTGACACCCGAACTTAGCCCTTCCTTACTTGTTCAATTTCGGTTTTTTACGATTTTCTTCCACAATATTGAGTAATTTTGATAAATTTTATAATAAATCATCCCTGATTAATATTGCAAAAAGATAATTACCTCTCTAAAACTTATTGAAAGCACACCTAGACATCTTTTATTGTTTTCTTATTTGACTTCACAAATTTCCTAAATTGACAATATTATGAGTAATACGATTGTTACAATTTCATTTATTAAAAATTCTTTGTATTATTCAAAACTCAAAAATTCATATAGTTGCAGAAATTCTTAATCGGCAAAAAATCAACAGAATAATTTAATGCAAAAACCACAACATCGTTCAGCTGCCAAGTTCATTGTTTCAATATTTCATTAAAGTATGTTGTATGTTATTTACCCTATCGATTGCTTACACGCGTTGAGTTTATTTACTTCCGCAACTCAACTACACCACAAACCAAACAAATCTACTTTGCATGCCACGCCACAATACGCCACATTCATAATTCAATGCACTTCATTCATTATTTAGACTTTTGTACATTAGCGAATAAACGCCGAAAATAATTAAAAGCAATTGCCAGCACAAATTAACTCATAAATGCCGCAAATTGCAGATTATCTTTGCCAAAAGCTGCCTGCAAATAAAACGCACGATCAAAATCGCATCACCCGTACATAAGCCATTCATCAACGCAGACAGGCGTACAAGCGTTCCAAGAGTTGCCATCACCAATGTTGACGGCGCTGAATGACTTCCTGCAATCATGCATAAATAAATTTTTGGCAAAAAAAATTATGATTTTCAATTATAAATATTTTTAACATTTTTGCAAACTAATCTGATAAATGTTTTTTTTTTGTCTTCTTTTAGCCAAATGTCTGATGAGTTCAACAATTTAACAAAAAACAGCCGAAATATGAACAATATGAGTAATACATAGGCAGCAAAGCAAATAATGCTGCTGAATTGTAGATGTTCATACCAAAATATAACTAAATTTGCACACGCATTGAGGAAAGAGATAAAAGGGAAACTAAAAAAAAAATTAATCATAAAAAATATTAAAAAAAAATACTATGCAAAAAACATGCACGCGCAAGCTTCACTACTTTGGTTAGCAAAAGCAAAAAAAATTGAGCATTAAAATTGCGAACGAAAACAAAAACAATTCACTTTCAAACACAACTGTGCAGAAATATGAAGGAAAACATAAGAAGAAAAAAATGAAAAATAAATGTAGATGCATTTTAATTAAGTTCACATACGCATTAAAGCTGAGTAAAAAAACTAAAAAACGGAAAAAAGTTAAAAAAAAAAAGGAAAAAGAAATAGAATAAAGTTTTAAGCACCGACATCGTACAACTATAACATACAAACTGACTCCTCCAAATGAGTTGGAACTTAAGCCTTCGCATAGAAAACTTTTTATTTGAATCGGTAACTTTAAAAAATTTCACAAAAATCATTATCTAAGGCATTGCTATAATCTCCGAAGAAATAGTTCCAATCGGGCAACTATATCACATAACTGCCGTACAAACTAACCGATCAAGCTAAAATCCTTGTATGGAGAACTTTTACATTTGATAAGTTATCGCCACGAAATTTGGCAAACATTTATATCAAATGTGGCGCTATAATCTACGAAGAAATTGTTTACATCGGATTATTATAGCACAGAGCTACCATACAAACTGACCGTTCAAACTCAAGTCCTTATATAGAAAACTCTTTTATTTGACAACATAGTTTCACAAAACTTGGCACAGATCATTATACAAGGCATTGCTACAATTTTTCAAAAAATTATTCAGATCCGACAACTAAGTCTTTGTATGGAAAACTTTTTTATTTGATAAGGTATCACCACGAAATTTGACATACATTTATATCTAAAGCTATGCCATAATATCCGAAGAAATTGTTCAGATCAGACAACTATAGCATATAGCTGCCATACAAGCTGACCGATCAAAGTCAAGATAAAAATATTTTTATACACATTTGTGTTATAAAAAATCCACTTCTTAATGGTATATTATTGCTTTAGTGCAGCCAAATTTAACGTTTTTGCTTACTTTAATAACATTATGCTAAGATATTAATTTAAAAGTGGTTTAAAATATTAAACTGTTTATATTCATATTAATATTCTTATTTGAGTTTTTATATACCTCCCACCAACTCTTTATTTATAAATCATTTATATTTTATAAATCGACACCATTATTAGCAATTTACTTTAATTACTCATAAAGTTCGCATATACATACAATACACATATATAGGTACTATATTTACTAGCATTTGCTCTACCTCACATAACTACTCCGTCCATCGTCGTCTTTAATTGCCGGTTACGTATACGCAATGTATTCGCATGTAAGTATATGCGCTTGATTAAGTGGTATGAGCAGCTAGGAGCCATAAAGACTTAATGAGTAGGTTAAGCAGTCATAAAGTGTCATTATTGGGGGCCATTATTGGCGGTTGTTTAAGATTTTCATCACCTATTTCGGAAATCCTTGGCAAAAATTCAAACGCGGTACTAATACGGTAATTATTTAAATTAATAAATTATTGTATACGTTGGTTGTTGAGCAAAATTTTCGGTAACTTATTTCATATTTCATGAATGTTGTTTTAAATTTTATATACAATTATAATATATTTGGGTTCTTTAAATTCTTTAAATTGAAGAAATGTTAAGTAAGCTAATGTGTGTGACAAGCAGATCGCATAAATTAGATTAAACCGGTCTTTTAAACACACGCAATATAACTGAAAATCACAATTTTTGTACGAAAATCATATTTTTTATTAATCTTAGAACCTTATTCTCTTATTTTTATCATTGATTGATTGAGGATTGAGGGATGGAGTCATGTGTAGAAGTTCACGCAAGTGAAGAAAGTTCTCTGATCGCCATTCACTTGGGGTCCTGAAACAATTATTTTACATATGCTCAAGCAGCTCATTCTCTTTATTTTTTATCATAGCCTAAAAGGATCCATCCGTTTGAAGGCGAGCTAAAGTGAGAAGGCGATTGTGAAAATAGCTTAAGCAAATATAGTAACTTGGCTCTTGGCATTTAATCAGTATTCAAGTAAGCATTGTCTTCATAAAATGTAGATATTCCGGGTTATAGAAACTAACTCTCCAAACTGATATACATATATACGGCGCATGTACAGTCTTAGTAGATAAGATTACAGACTTACTCATATTTCATCCTTCCTGCGAAGTCTATATTAACTTGATTAAATTCACAGAATGTGCATATGTATGTTTAATGAAATGTAGTAAAAAGATGTATATAATTTTTAAATTAATGAGGGTTCTATTTAGGGTTACCGTTTGAGTAAAATACGCACTTTTTTGTCCTATATTTTGCTGATATTTTTAAGTTAATTTCCTAATGTCACTCTGATAGTAACACTTGTCCTACTGGCAGAAAATTGAAACAGTATACATTCACTCAAATCTTTTAGGTATATTTTTCACCAGCAAAATTATTCTTCACTTACAAGACCAATTATTTGATGCCGGGTCTGGATTATAAGGTGGATGCAGCAGAACCTCTCAAACTAGCTTTCGGAATTTCTGTCGCATCACTATTATACCATATGTGTGGCCTGACGTCGTCTTGCATACAATTTCTTTCCTGTTGACCATAGATGAACGCTTTTGGACCACTGTTATCTACATCCGGTTAAATTGTTGACAGCAGAGATCCAAATTTAGAACTTAGCTATAGAAGCAGGTAAATCTCACTAAACACACAGCAAAAGTTTCCTGAATTGGTCGGCGTTGGTGCTGGCTCACCGCTCTTCGACCGTTTTCACTTGTCGTAGTCGTAAATAACCAAATTTTCATCACCAGCAGCAACTTGGTTTTATTGCGACTCGGCAGCGGTTCTAAGATAGATATTCGGTTTATGATTTTTTTTTTACATTATTCATTTGAAACCCATACATCGAATTTCTTTTTTATCCAGCTTAGCTCTTTTGTGCAATTTTTAGCACTTAGTCAATCTATGCAGTGTTTATATGAGGTCTTCAAGATCGTGTTGCACCATTGACAACAAAATTGATGAAACCAAACGTCCGTATGATTATCTGTTGTCAATATCAGCATAATAAACACTATTAGATTTCCGGTGTGTTGCTTGCATTTCGCTTTATCGAAGAAAGTCGACAAAGTATGGCGCATTTTCTATTTGCTAGGGTAGGCAAACAATGTTGAGTCATTCATTCACAAAACTGCCTGAAAGAAATTTTTAGTCCGAAATATTATCTTCCTAACGTCATGTATAATATCATAACCGGATCGCACTTATACCACATTCGATTTAGATTACTAAACATTTATTAGAAATCGATTTCTCTTTACTGGACCTTGCATTCTTTTTTTCATTATCAATCAAATGTATTAAATGTCAAATGTAAATGCTTTTTCAAGCACCTCGAGCAGCATAGCATTAATTTGGCGCATTCAGCTTGACTTTATCAAATGCATGTATTTTTGACATAAATTTTACTTTCCAAATAACCCTACAAAAAGAAGTCAGAAGCGTTCATATTCGAAGATCTGCGTTCAAATAAACCTTTACAATGTGCTTCAATGTGTTTTCACTGACGACAAAATTGTAACGGATTCTAGGCAACAATTTCACTATTTTCTTCAAACAATTTCAATCAGGCGAATAAAGTAACTAAAGTAACGAATAATTCACCAAAACGTAAAAACCTTCTTAGAAACAAGGGAAAATATTTTGCCATTCAAATTACTGTAAGTCGCAAAACTTGTAACAGATTCAACTTAGTACTTTAAAGCCATATATACAGAAGTTTATATATGACATAATAGCTTTTCAAGAAGATGTACAGAATAGCTAAAGTTGAAGCTGTCTTTAGAGGAACCAATTTGGATCAATATAACTGTTTTTCTTAGAGAAATTATCTAAACCACAAGTAATGTAGCAACTTATATGTACAAGGTGTATTCCAAAGTAAACAGGACTTTTTGAATCTAGCACCCCCTGGTGGCGCCATCTATATGTCGACTGGTGCGTTAGAATCTGCTATTTTTATCGATTGTCCAGTGAGAATTTCATGACATTTCATGAAGTTGTTGCGTTTTAAGTGCCAGTATGTTTGTGTTGTCGGTGCGAAAATGAGCTTCGAACAAAGTGCCAACATTCAATTTTGTTTTAAATTGGTAAAACTTTTACCGAAACGTTTCAATTGATGAAACAAGTTTGCTGGCGATGATTGTCTATCCCGTAGCAGAGTGCACCATGGGTTTCAACGTTTTCAAAGTGTAAGTGAGGACATAAATGCGGATCAACATGTGGGCCAATCAAAATCCGAGCTAAAACACTCGTTCGACATGCTTTTGGACCGTTTAAAAAGCTGTATTGAAGCAGAAGGACTCTATTTTAAATTAAATATAATAATTTTTCCGAAAAAACCATTTGTTCTGTTTTTTTAAGTCCTGTTTACTGTGGAACGCACCTTGCATTATAAAAATAGAACTGAATTACTGGAGCAACAGATTAACTAGCAGGTAAAAAACAATAGCAGTGATAACGAGTCCGAAGAGAGTAAGAGTTGTTTTAATATAGAGTTAAGGCGAATGTCAAAAGAGAAAGGAATCATTTACAGCTGTCCAAAGGTTAGAAGAGCTTTACAAAACCCTACATCTTGCTGCCTTGAATGAACATAAAAATTACTATAACTATAATACTAAATAACTATAATTACTATAATCAAGAGTGATTCTATAAAAAGCATCATTTAGTTTCTTTGATCAATAGATGGGAGATCAGCTCCCTCTCTAATACTATAAGCAAGGATACGTATACGACTCTATTTAGTATATTTTAAAGAACAATCTTCAATAAGAAGATCCATCTTATTTTTAACTACTACAATCATTCGATAGTAATGTCCGCATAAAATAAAACTGAATGATCTCTTCATAATCGATGATACTTTGGAAAACCCGCAGTAAACTATTCAGACAAACGGATAGAAGTTAGCAAGGCAATAGACCAAGATAGGGACATCTCTAATGATATTTCTGAAGAGAAATATGAAGATTGGCAAATAAAAATCTGGTGACAACGTTACGAAGGTAATAAAGTGAGTGGATCCAAAGGATGTGAACATACTGTTGCTTCTTTTTTGGTTATTTAACAAGAAAAGTCACATACATTTTTTTATATCGCTAAAGGTGTGTCTTTTAATTTCTTTTGAATAAGTTAAATAAACTTTAACAAATATTCAAGACTTTTACAAATCTCAAAATGTTTGTTTATGCTCTTACTAACTTTTTGCAAATAATATATAAAAATACAACTATTTCAAGCGAAGAAATCAGCAAAATAAATATGTATGCAAGCAAACAGTTTTAACAAATTTTTTATATGGAAGCTTGCCTTTATAATTACAACCATAAATGGAAAATACAAAAATATCACCGTGGTTAGATAATTGATTTAGCTCAATTAAAATAAATATATTAAGCAAATAGGAGTAATTTGAGAACTCAATAAATTTTGTACAACGAAAACAATGAAAAAAGATAATAAATTTGTATATTTAATCCATATTAACTTGCAAAAGACAAACGACTTAAGCGACAAACCTAAAGCAGTAGACCTGCCAGCATGTCAGTGGAGAGTCAGTTAGGCCAATTTACTAGTGTATCGTTTAGCAACATTTTTGTTGGTATGTATTATATATATATGTATACATAATACATACATATATATATATATATATATATATATATATATATATATGTATATATATAGTTATAACGGTTCGACACATAAATCTCTATCCATAACCCAGTTTACAGCCTCACCTTAAACTTTGATTTCTTAACCGAATCAAACGACAAGGCGAAACATAAAAAAAACAACAAAAACTAAGTTCAACAACTGCAACAACAAAACGAAGCAAAGTAATTAATTAAACGCTAATTTGGTTAAGTAATAAATTACACTAATAATACAAACAATAGATAAGCAAATTGAAGTGTACAACATTTGCATTCATGCAACGATTCATTCATATATTCATTCATCGGCGTCACTAGCTCTACCATAGAGCAATTTTCTGCCGCTTACTTACTTCAAAGAAATTCAAATTTAATTTAAAATGTAAATTTTTTTTGCGCATAGTATTAAATTCGAACCAATATGTCTGTTGTAGGTACGAATGTCAAATACATATGTTTGTAGATAGGATAATAAATGAGTAATGAAATTTGAAAGAAAAGATAACATAACATATGTTTTGCGAAATCCAAGAGCACAGGAATATGCAAATACACACTGAGTATTTGCTGAGCTCTACAGAGTATACATAAGTACTTGATTATACTACATTATGTACTAGGCAGTAGTTATATTATACATATATGTACATACATATTTACGAGCATATGGTTATAGTTCAGAGTACAGCAAGTGATTGTTGCGCACAACAGGCGTCACATAACAAACACCCCAGGTGGGCAATTGTGCCATACTCAACCGTGCTAGAGGTGGTGGCAGTCAACGGTAAATATATAGTAGTAGGTAATGCATAATAGGGAGCAGAAGTGCTGCGTTTAAATATGAGTAGTTAACACGTTTATGATTTATTACGATAAATACAAAAACAACATGGCAACAAAAGCAACAAATAATAGTAATATTGTACTGTTTGCGGTCAAAAGAGGTCAATGCTATAGAAATTGAAAGTTGGCGCAGCAATGCAATGCAATGAACTGAAAACAGTTAACGCTTATTAGAACAACATAAATCAATTAAAAACTATTAAGTGGGAAATGATTGAAAAAATTACATTTATTGCAGCAAAACAAATTAAATTAAATTTGAAATTAAAAATAAAATTAGTATTTAAAATAAAATTAATATTAACAACAAAACAAAATTAAATATTTAATAAACATTAATATTTATATTAAAATGAAATTAACTTTAAATCTAAAAATTTAAATTAAAATTATAAACTCAAAATTAATTAAAATTAAAATAAAATTGAATCGCATTGAAGTAAATTAAAAAACAAATTAATTAAAATTAAAAGTAAATGTAAAACTAAACTTAAAAAAAATAAAATTTGAACTAAAATAAAATAAAATTAGAGTTATAACCCAAATTCATTCAATTAATTAGAACACGTAAATTAATTAGAACACGTAAATCAATTAAAATAAAAACTAAACTAAAATAAAGTTAACATTAATTTTAACTTAAACTTAAGCTTAAACTTAAACTTAAACTTAAACTTAAACTTAAACTTAAACTCAAACTTAAACTTAAAGTTAAACTTAAACTTAAACTTAGACTTAAACTTAAACTTAAACTTAAACTTAAACTTAAACTTAAACTTAAACTTAAACTTCAACTTCAACTTAAACTAAATGTAGAGTTAAATTTAAACTTTAAAGTTAACTTTAACTTAAACTTAAACTTTAACTTTGACTTAAACGTAAATTTGAACTTATATTTAAACTTAATATAAACTTAAACGTAAACTTAAATTTGAACTTAAACTATAACTTAAACTTTAACTTAAACTTAAACTTTAACTTAAACTTAAACTTAAACTTAAATTTTGAACTTAAACTTAAACTTGAACTTAACTTAAACTTAAACTAATAAACTTAAACTTAAACTTAAACTTAAACTTAAACTTAAACTTAAACTTAAACTTAAACTTAAACTTAAACTTAAACCAAAACGTAAACTTAAACTTAAACTTAAACTTAAACTTAAACTTAAACTTAAACTTAAACTTAAACTTAAACTTAAACTTAAACTTAAACTTAAACTTAAACTTAAACTTAAACTTAAACTTAAACTTAAACTTAAACTTTTTAAACTTAAATTTAAACTTAAACTTAAACTTAAACTTAAACTTAAACTTAAACTTAAACTTAAACTTAAACTTAAACTTAAACTTAAACTTAAACTTAAACTTAAACTTAAACTTAAACTTAAACTTAAACTTAAACTTAAACTTAAACTTAAAACTTAAACTTAAACTTAAACTTAAACTTACACTTAAACTTAAACTTAAACTTAAACTTAAATTTAAACTTAAACTTAAACTTAAACTTAAACTTAAACTTAAACTTAAACTTAAACTTAAACTTAAACTTAAACTTAAACTTAAACTTATACTTACTTAAACTTAAACTTAAACTTAAACTTAAAC
>NC_052500.1:67570678-67582520 GCF_016617805.1 Bactrocera tryoni | reverse complement strand
TAAACTTAAACTTAAACTTAAACTTAAACTTAAACTTAAACTTAAACTTAAACTTAAACTTAAACTTAAACTTAAACTTAAACTTAAATTTAAACTTAGACTTAAACTTAAAATTAACATTAAAGTTAAAATTTAGAATAAAATTCATATTTAACTAAAAACATAAAATCTAAATTAAATTTAAAATTGGAATTAAAATTAAAATTAGAACTAAAATTGAAATATGTTAAAACAAAAATTTAAATTTAAAGTGAAATTAAAATTAAGCTAGAAAATTAAAGCTAAAGTTAATATTAAAATTGAAAATAAAATAAAAATAAAAAAATTGAATTAGAATCAAACTAAAAAATTAAACATAAAAAGAAAATTTGAAAAAATCTAAATTTAACAGTAATTAATTAATTAATAGATTTAAAATTGCTTCATAATATCAACAGTTCTGGAATAAAGCATTAATGGCTTATTTTGAGTGATATTCAGTAGCCAGCCAATACCTATCTCTAACCTTAGATTAAAAACATATTCATATATTCTCAGTATTTTAAGCCCTGACTCTGTGTCGAACTGACACCAATCATCCGTGGAAAATTTTGACATAATTTAGTATCCATTATATAGTAAAAAACACAAGCTTACAATCGTGTTACGTTTAAAACTTAGTTTAACGGTTCAAAATCGGTTTACATTTACAAGTTTGTTTACTGGGTCAAAATATTTATTATTTATTTAGTAAATTAGTAATAAAGAGTAGCTTAAAATGTTTTAAGTTTTCAATTAATTTACGTGTTTAAAATTGGAAGCGGTCTAAAATTGGTAAACCATCGAAATTGATTAATTTTTAGTAAACCAACACAAAAGAGGCCGAACCATCCAGAAATGCTTTGTTAGCTTACAGAAATGGTTAAAACTTTTTTACCGATTCAAAATCGGTTTAGTTTCACGACTATATTTACTGGTTAAAAATATTTCAAATATTCATTAATTTAGTAAAAAAGAGGTTCAACAGTCTAAAATTGGCTTAATTTTCAAAAAATTTTACCGGTTCAAAATTGGTTTAAATTTTAAAGTTCGATCATTAGGGCCCAAATTGCTTAATTATTTAGTATACTAATAGAAAGTAGACCAAACCTTCCAGAAACGTTATACATACAAGTTACAAGTCATTTTCCAATAAGGAATTAGTCTACCATTTCAAAATTAATTAATTAGTTAGTAATAAAAAAAACATACTATTTATTAGTATAGAATTAGCCACCGGTTCAAAATTAGTTAAGTATTTAAAATCAGCTCACAGTTCAAAATTCGTTAACGGTTAACATTCGATTAATGGCTTAAAATCATTCATCTGCCGAATCAAATTTTAATAATCACTCATTAAAGTTATAGAAAATAGAATAGATTATTAGAAATAAGCGATTTAAAGTTTGAAAATCTTTTTACCGGTTTAAATTCGCCTTATGTAAGTGCCAAAAAGCTTTAAAACTCAAAACTTTCTCTAATTTTCTTAAAAATTTTATCGGTGTTGTGGTTTGAAGTTAAATAAATAGTCTTTAAATTATTAGAAAATCGAAGTTTACGTTTTAAAAATGGTGATTGGCTCAAAATCGGCTTATTTTTCAAAATCAGCTTTCGGGTTTAAATTAGTTGACCGTTTCAAGATCTGTTAGCGGTTCAAAATCAGCTTACAGTTCAAAATCGACTAACGGTTAAAAATCATTTACCGGTTCAAAATTATTTACCGGTTTAAAATTTATAACTCACTCATTAGCTTAATAGAAAGTGGAATATATTATTAGAAATAAGCGCTGAAAAGCTTGAAAATCTTTTTACCGGTTCAAGTTCGCCTTGTGTAACTGCCAAAAAGCTCTACAACTCAATGCTTCCTCTAATTTGCTTAAAAATTTCAATTTTTCTTTATGCACGTTTTGCTCTCTTAATGAAATAGTTTCATGTAATCATTGTAAACTTAAATAAAATATTGCAAAATATATTTCACACACCCAATTAGCTTAAAATAGTACAATAACATTATATAAGTACCATTAACAGTCAGCAAATGACCATAATAGACATTTACAACAGTTAAAAATAAAAACAATAATTAAGTTGCCACACCCGTCCAACACTCGAAATGAACTGCAGAGCCCGAAACATGTGTATGTACATATATATGTATATAACATACATACATACAAACATACATATATATGCGTCCATATGTGGATCACCAAAAAATATTATATACAAGTATACCGAAATTTTAATGAAACATTGACAGCTTGCTTCAATTTTAATGAGCCGCACGCATGTTCGAAATTTCAAAACAATTGCATTGCAAGAAACCAAATCTGTGCGGGCGAAAGTAATAAAATCAAATGGTTTCGGTTTATCTTTCAAGTGCGAAATGGTATTTTTGTAGAGAAATTGTTCAAGTACTGGGCATAGCTTTGCATATGCCACACCAAAGGCAACAGCAAAAGAAGATGTCTGTGTGGGTTTTCAGACTTTTTTATTACTTTTTGCCATGAAATGAAATTTGCCGACATTATTTTTTTAACACGCTTTAGAGATCTCTATGTAAATGTTACTGTCGTTTTAGAAGTTATGTGTGTGTGGTTTTATAGCTTAGACGCTTAGGGTTGTGGTGCATAATTAATCATAAAAATTTCAGCGAAAATCTTAAATTTCTGTTTCTGTATGCGCAAGGGAGTTCAGTCCAAACGGTGGATATGACACTTTTATATTTTCGATACTTAAATGTCGGCTTTTTATGACTCTCTTTTGTATTGTTTTTATGCTTAAATGTTATCTTTAAAACAGTTTGTCCAGTTTTTAATTAATTATGATATTCTTTTTGGCTAGCTATCAGACACTGCGCTGAATATTTACGCAATTAAGTTTTCAGAGAATCAACTGAGAAAAATACGGTTTTATTTGTTTAGAACATCGCCAAATTCAACATTCATAACTAGCAATAATAAGCGAGCAATATAAAATGAAAGAGACCTGGCTAAAAGATAGGAGCTCAACCCCTGCTATATGGCTACCACAGGGAGTAACGCCGACACCATAATCAAAGGGAACAGCAAGGTTTTCATATGAGCCAGGTGCGATCTTTTCTCAGTAATTAGCTGCTACTTGGCGCCAAGTGACAGCATACAAGAATTTCAAGAAAAGCTCGACAATATTGAGGATACAGCCAGATCTATAGAAGGTCAACTAACTATTGCCGGAGACCAAAATTCGAAAGCCGTAGGGTGGGGTACACCAAACACGAACTCAAGTGCATTCTAGAAATGGCTGCGCGGCTTGGTCTAATAGTGCTCAATACGGGAAATGCAACCACGTTTAGAAGACCGTGACTCGAGGGAACCACACCAGACGCTACCCCATCATCAAAACGCATGTCAGACTCAATAAAAAATAGAGAATGGAGAAGATAACACTGGCAGCGATCATCAGTATATTTCACGATCGACACCGGAACTAACGCTAAACATCACGGGAAAAATATTGGAACACGAAAGTAAAACATCTCTAAACTAAATACTTTTCTAGCATCTTCTTTAAAATTGCAAAGAAAATTGTCGAGCACTCAATGCTTAATATAACAGGAACCTGTTAAAAATCAATACCCATGAGATCCCAACATAAAGCAGCAGTTTACTGGTAGACAGAAAATATCGACCAACTCAGACACATGCTTCTGCCTTCGCAGATCCTACACGAGATCCAGGTGCAGTGGAGTCGCATCCCGAGCAGTACCAAGCAGCAAAACGGGGATAGTAATAAAGCGAGAAAAGCCGCCTGACTTAACCGCTGAAAAAATGGATCATATCGTAAACGCACTCTTCCCCACACACGAAAAAATGCTAGTGATCCAGAACTGACTCTAAGGTTTCCGGTTTGAACGGGATTCCAGCAGAAATCCTTAAAATAATCGATGCAGAGCGGCCGGCAGTACTATTGAATATGTACAACGCCTGCCTCGAAACCGGAATATTCTCTGATTCCCGGCTGGCGAAAAAAGCTTTAAAATCCCCGACTACCTCAGAGCTGTGCGGAGCTACATTATTAACAGAAAACTGTTGTACCAAACTAAAGAGGGATCACGACATATGGAACGTCAGCTACGACGCTATGCTAAAACTCGAAATCCCAGACGAATCGTACTTACTTGGCTACGCGGACGACATTACATCAGTAATTACAGCACAAGAAGCGCGAAGAAAGCTGTCAGGTCATGATACGGATGCAAGCATGGCTCGACTAACACAACCTCCAAATCTCTACGGAAAAAAGGAGGTACTACTTCTAACGAATAAGCACATACCACTCAGAATAAGAAACAAACGAGTATGGATATTCTTAGGACACAAAAACCTGTAAAGTAGCTAGGAGTAAGTCTTAACCCCAGTCTAACCTTCTGGCTACAAATCCAGCACGCCGCAGGAAAGGCAGCGAAAATCGCTTTCTTTCTTAGCAGACTAATAGCCAACACAGGGGGCACCAGCCAAGGAAAGAGAATGCTCCTAATGTCGACAACAAACGGCGTCCTATTATACGTAACTGAGTTCTGGGCAGATGTGCTTAAAAAGGGAAACCAGTGAAGGGAAATGGCCAGAGTGCACCGCACCGCAGCCTTCAGAATTGTATCAGCCTACCGAACAGTGCCAGGTGATGCAACATTAATTATAAGCTGTAATACCCCATAAGACCTTCTGGCAGACGAAAGGATACCCAAGCTGTGGGGGTAAAAGAAAATATTCGAGAATAAGAAGAGCGTATTAGAACAAATAAAGAAAGATATAATAACAACATGGCAACGGAGATGGGAAAATGAGAATCCCAGCAAATGAAAGGCCAGACTAATAAAAGATCGATAAGTCGAATTTTACATCTGCGACGTTGTCCCCACACGACGACTTCTTTTTGTTTTCAATTTAACCAAGGCACTCACTGGGAAGAAAGTAAGTAAATAAGGACTAAGTTCGGTACAACGAAACGTTTCAACATGCAAGCATCAAAGCCACTTTGCGAATATCAATAATACACCACACATATACATATTCGGCATTATCGGGATTCAACACTTATAGTCAGATTTTGATAGTTTTTGATTTTAATGAAAAGTGTTATAATCAGATCGAATATAAAATGGAGCTGTTACAGAAACGTAGGAATGTCAGCATGATGTGATGTACAGAACTTGGTCGAAATTGTTTGAACAGTTTCTAAGGTATGGTATGACACCCCCATCGCCCAATGTTGAGGGTGTAAAACTTAATGTCTCCGACGCATACAAGATCTGTCGCAAAAGAAACAGGACTGTTAGAAAAAAACAACAAAAAATAAATATTTTTCAAAAGTTATATTTTTTTATTCAAAGTAGTTTCCTTGTGCTGCGATACAGCGTTTAGCCCGGTCAATTAGCATATCAAATGAGTGTTTAAGGTCATTTTTCGGAATGCTCTTGAGAATATCGGTTGTCGCCTTTTAGATAGCTGAAATGTCCTAAAACCAGTGTCCTTTCATGGGCAAATGAAGTTTTCCAAATGGGTAAAAATCACAGGGTGCCAGATCAGGGGAGTAGGGTGAGTGATTAATGGTTAATATGGAGTTTTTGTCAAAAAATCAGTGACAAGCGTCGATCGATGACACGGCGCACTATCGTGCAACAGGACCCTGCCTCACGGTATTGTGGTCGAGCACGACGAATGCGTGACAAAAGACGCTTCATAACACCAAGGTAAAACACAGCATTAATCGTTTAGCCAGGTGCGACGAACTCTCGGTGTACCATACCCTCGGAATCGTAAAAACAAATCAGCATTGTCTTTATTTTTGACTTCTGAAGACGACCGACTTCTGATCGTCACAGAGGTCCTCACGACCTTCTTGGAATCGCTTAAACCACTCATGCACATTACTACGGGATAGACACTGATCACCATAAACTTTTTTCATCATTTGAAATGTTTCAGTAAACGTTTTCCCAAGTTTAAAACAAAATTTAATATTTGCTCTTTGCATTTTACGACCGATGTCCAAACGCTGCTGTCACTTTTTGATCGATAACATCGATTGTAGTTATCCAATTGTCTTAAAATTGTCAACAAGAGATCAAACTTTTTATTTCATATACCAACCAATAGGTGGCGCCACCAGAAACAGTTATATTTAAAAAGTTCTGTTTCTTTTGCGACAGACCCTGTATATTTATTGATTCATCGCACTTTTAGTAGATTTTAACAAAACTTTTATATGAGAAGTGTATGGGACTATTTTCTGATTTCATAAATTTTCACACTGTCGGACGGATTAATGAGAGAACTTATTCTCTGGAATTTCGATTCATGTGGCTTTAGTCGATTAGGAGATATGTACATAAAACCGATGAGAGGTAGATAAGGAAATGTTCCTTAAATTATTCTGAACAACTTTGCCTAAAGAATATCGGTCTAGAACTGGTCGATAAAGTTCAACTTTTAGTGATTATAATTTATTATGATTATAATATAATTGATTAAAATTTCTTCATCAGTATTTGAGGTATCTGAATGAGAATTTTTTTCATTGGGGGCATTTTAACCGTGACGGGCCCCAAAAATAGAGCACAACCCACAAGGGGTGTTTCGCCTTCTCACTTTAGTTCGCCTTCAAACGGCTACCCAGAGGATGGTTGGTCTAGGACCGGAAGTCGTGAGCTGCTTGAGCCATATTTAAAAGAATCGTTTCTGGTAACTCTCAAGTCAATGGCAATCAGAGAACTTTCTTCACTTGCGTGAACTTGTACACACGACTCCATTGGCGCCACGTTACAAAAAGAAGATATGACTGGCGCGCTGTTGTTAACTCGGCTTTAATCGCGATAGTCCGACCCCATACAATGGTAGTTTTAAAGTTTACTAAAAGCACAATAATCAATAACTAAATACACCAGAGACACTAAATACTACGCCTAAGATGATATGAGAGGGCTTTAATGGAGCAATGGGATCAAAATTGTGCGAAATCGGACTACACTCACGCCTACTTCTCACATAATACGAATTTAAATTCCTTTTGTTTCTTTCACTCTCCAGTACACAAATTAAGAAGTAATTAATATAACGGGATTCAATTTAACACTAATAATTCCTTTAAAGTAAGCTACCTTATCACTAAAAATTTCCCAAATCAAACCAATACTCTTCAAGCGCCTAGGTACCGAATATGTGAACTCCAGTATCTTTAGTTGACTTTTGACCAAAATCGGTCAATGTATGCACAATAGTAACTCTTTGTATGAAAAAGGAGTTGAATCAGACCAATACTTCCCTGAGCCCTCCTATATACCTAATATAATATAAGGATTTTCGAACTTCCGGGTGACTTTATGTTGGATATATCCGTTAATATTTCAGTTATATCAATGAAACAGAGAGAGCGTGTTTTACGTATAACAGTAAATTTTTATGCCTAAAATAGATAAAACTGGGCGAATACTTGCCCTAGCCCCCATAAATGTAATACATATCAGGATTTTCGAACAACCGGCTGACTTTGGTCCATATTATTAGTGATTGTATGTATGTGAAAAACTTTAATTAAACTTAGGTAAATTTTTTTTGGTATGTGGTATATTAATAAGAAGATAATATAGGCAAAAATAAATAAAATCGGAATCTTTGGAATAAAATTTCCTTATATCAAGAATGCTATACTTATTTTTCAGTTGTATATTTTACTGTTAAATGAGCTGACTGAATTCGAAAGGATATTATATGAGAAGTAGCCATGGCTATGATTCCTTTCTAAACAATTTTTTGACATACAAAATTATATTTTATGTTGCATTTTGTGTAATACATAAACATATATCACCTATTCATTTGTACAATAACACCTTGAAACCCTTGACAGAAAATAAATTCCCGGCCAAACACCTAACAAAGATCTTTATCAGAATTATATTAAAATAAAAAAACTTAAGGAATTATATTACAATACATTTTCAAAAATTAATTTGATATAGCATTAGTTATTTCTTGTCCCTGGATGCTAATCAATTAATTGTCATTTAAATCAACCAACCGTGCCCCCGTGAGTTACTTACGTTTAATGCCAAACTCACGCGTATGACGCTCTAACTTCAAAAACACGCCGCGCCATTGAGTTTGTGTACGAACATGTACTTGAAATGTCACTAAATCAATACCGTAAATGCAATATTTCAATATTTTGACAAAACGTTCAATACAACTTGCATTAAGGCATGCATGAAATCGCTTATAAATTAACCAAAGAACTGTGTGACAGTGGAAAAATATAAAACAGTTTAATAACGAGTATGATATTTCACGGATTATGTCAATGAAAGGGTATGTGACACCACAAACGTAATTAATATGTCCAAATGGCGCCTTGTAGAATTATTTATTCATATTTTAAAAAATGCATGTATCATAATTGTATCTGAAATAAAGTTATTTTTATGACATAAATGCCCATGAAACGGAAATAGATATGTATTTGATTAAATGCAGGCTATTTTTTATTAAATGAGTGATAATTCGAGATGCTTAAACAACTTTTGGAAGTTATTTAGCAGCAAAATGTCGGAAATTCGCTTTGGAGCACATGAAATCATTTACATTTAGATTTTTATTTGTAACTGGACGAGTATTGAATCAAAAATAATAATTTAATATATGTAGATGGGTTCATATAGATTAATTTTCAAAGTTCTTTCCACATCATAATTCCAACAATTTTATAATCTTATTTTAAAAAACGAATGATATTACGAGAAATTTTAGTATGAGATCTAGTAAAGATATATCTATTGTTTTTCCATTAGGCTTTAGTGATATGAATTTCGCGTTGTATAGGTGCCATGAAGTTAGAAAGAAGATATTTGGTACTAAGAGAAACACAAAGTTTTTTAAATGCTTCAATCACTATCGTTAAATCAAGCGCCAAAAGGAAAATACGTGATGTTTCCTTAGATTTTCTTCGAGAAAGGCCAATACACAAGCCAGTCTACTGAAAATGTGAAAAGTCTTTATAGTCCTGATACTATAAATCACGGGGAAATTTTGGTTTCGTCGATTCCGTTCCGAAAATTTCAATATCAAAGACGCCCCCGCTCTAGAAGGCCATCGATAAATATCAAAATCGTCGAACCGCACGCTAGATAACGCAAAACAGTTCTTGAGCATCACTGCTGAATTGCTGACTGTCTCAGTTTTTGGCCAATAATAGATCTTGAAATTTTGACTGTGCTGATTGAAAGTATTGCACAAAAGAGGTATGCAAGTCCATGGGGCAGCTCTTCGAAATCTAATTCGACCAATTGATCATTGAACCGACGAAGCGAAACCGGGCGGTTGTCATGGCGGTAAAATAATTTTTCTTCGTTTTCAGTGGTTCCTTGATGTGTACTAATTAGTTTCTGTGACAGCCATGAAACGAAACTGGGGCTTCTTCGAATTTCGCTTAAAGTTATGATTTCATAACTTGCATATTATTTGGAGTAAGTTTACAGGGTATTCATTGCCTCGACTAAGGTTTGGATGGAGGATGAAGTCATGTGTAGAAGTTCACGCAAGTGAGGAAAGTTCTCTGAACGCCATTCACTTGGGAGTGGCTAGAAACGATTCTTTTACATATGGCTCAATTAGCTCACGACTTCCGGTCCTAGACAAATTATCCTCTGGGTAGTCTAAGAACAGCCGTTTGAAGGCGAGCTAAGGCGAAAAGGCGAAACATCTCCCCCACAGGGTCGTGACCCGCCACGATTTGAGAGCATACACCTGGAATATCCGGTCCCTTAATTGGGAAGGTGCCGCTGCTCAGCTGGTTGATATACTCGTGAAAGCTGATATCACCGCAGTCCACGAAATGCGATGGACGAGACAAGGATTAAGACGAGTAGAATCTTGTGGCATTTACTACAGTGGCCATATAAAGGGGCACAAGTTTGGTGTGGGATTCTTAGTGAGAGAGAGACTCCGTAGCTGATTATTTCCATTCACTCCGGTGGATAAATGTGTAGCCCCAATCCGCATCAAAGCGAAGTTCTACGACATACCGCTGATTTGCACCCACGCCCCGACGGAAGAGAAGGACGATGTGACCGAAGATGCCTTCTATGAGCTCTCCTATGAGAGTTGTCCCCGCCACGATGTCAAAATCGTTGGTGATTTTAACGCTAGGATGGGCAAGGAAGGTATCTTTGGCACAACAGTCGGTAAATTTAAGTTCCCCAAGGAAACATTCCCAAATGAGTTGAGGGTGGTCGACTTCGCCGGGGCTCGAAATATGGTTATATGTAATACTAAATTCCAGCATAGAAAAATTCACTAAGCTACCTGGCTGTCTCCGGATCGAAACACCGCCAACCAGATCGATCATGTTGTGATAGACGGAAGACACGTCTCCAGTGTTTTAGCCGTGTGTACGCTCCGAGGTCCTAACATCGACTCGGACCACTATCTTGTTGCAGCTAAGATTCGCACCCACCACTGTGCAGCTAAAAACGAACATCAACAAACACAAGGAAGGTTCGACGTCGAGAAGCTGCAATCACAACAGACACTCGAATGATTTTCTACTCGACTTACACTCCTGCTCTTCGATAGCACTCGTCAATAACTTGGTATAACGAAACTGTGGGACGGCATTTCAAGCTCCTCCCTTTTGGATGGCATAGATATCGAGAGTTGAAGAGGGAAGCGAGACGCATTTGCAGACAGAAAAAGAGAGAGACTGAAATGCGTGAGTATGAAGAGGTTGACAAGCTGTTGGTTCTGCTTTTTCCAGAATGGATAAGGCAGCAAAGTAAATGGATTTAGTGGTGAACGAGGGCAAGCCGAAATATCTCTTGTCATCAAACAAACAATCGTCACACTTGCGACTAAGCTTCCACGTCACTGACTAAGTAGGCAATTGAGCAGTAAATTTCTCTCTCGACGAATAAAAACTAAACTCTATAAGTAAAACGTCCTGCTATATAGTGCAGAGGCATGGACGATGACAACATGTGATGAGTCGTTGAGAGAAAGGTTCTGGGAAAGAGGTATGGTTCTTTGCGCGTTAACCACGGCGAATACCGCATTCGATGTAACGATGAACTGTACGTGAGGTACAACGCCATTGACATAGTTTAGAGAATTAAGAGACTGCGGCTACGCTGGCTAGGTCATGTCATCCAAAAGAACGAAAACACTCCCACTCAGAAAGTATTCCACGCAGTACACGCTGGGGAAGCAGAGGAAGAGGAAAATCTCCACTCCGTTGGAGAGAGCAGGTGGAGAAGGACCTGCACTTGGTCTCCAATTGGCGTCAAACTGTGAAAAAAAGAAACGACTGGCACGCTGTTGTTAACTCGGTTAACCATATAGCGGTTTCTACGCCAGTAAAGAAGAAGAAGAAATTAGTCCCACCACGACAGATCTTGCAATATCAGCTTGCGCGCAGCATCAATAGTTTCCGGAATAACTACTGATTTTGGACCACCTTCCCGAAATTCGTATTGGAGTGATCTACCTCGATCGAATTCACGATACCCTCGATAAGGACTGGTCTTTGACGGAACTTCATCGTCAAAAATTTAATTAAATTCATCCACGCCCTCTTGATGAGTTAAGCCCCTTCGAAAGTTTTAAAAAAAATATTGCGTGAAATTTATTTTCATTTTTTGGTCGAGAAGAATATTTTAAGCTACTGTAATCAACACAGTTAGAGTTCGTATGTTAAAATGTCCTGAGTATGCATACCATCAAAAATGTGAAACTTTACACTAGTGTTGCCACTTCTCGAAATTATATGGTAAAAGACAACCTACGTATTTCAGGTT